>NC_056728.1:926334190-926559190 GCF_019279795.1 Protopterus annectens
AAATGAACTGACTTCCTGTGTTTAAAGGATTTTTAAACTTAACAATAATTTTATGTAAAACTGAAAAAATTAATCAGAATAAGGTTTGTAAATAATATTAAAACATCTAGCTGCTGGGATAATCTTGAAATATTGTTATTGAAATACCAAGATAACTGATTTGTTAACTGCATTAGATTACTTTGCTAATTTAATGTACTTCTGATACTATGTGAGATGATATGTAACAGAATTTCTTCTTCTCTTTGTATATGTTGTATACAAGTTAAATCACTAAAAAATAAGAAAAAAAAAATAATTTGACTAAAACTGTTGCCAAAGAAGAAAGTCATGTTTCAGTCTCTCTGGAAGGGAAGTGGGACTGCCATGGTGGGGGGAGAAGGTCCCTTAAATAGTCATTTCAACTTGGTACACTGTCCTTGTGTTTGGGGAGACCACATGTTCTATCGGGGAATCTTCCTACCATTTCTTCCTAAGTGTCTGTTTATCAGCACTTTGCTGCAGCTATATTTTGTTTCTTGACTTAAATGGATGAGGGATTGGAGAAACACTAAGAAGATTTGAAAAAGGAGGGCTGAAAAATCTTTGAGATTCCCTATATCAGCTTACCAATCTCTCACTTTTCGATAACCTCTGCAGTAGAGAGGCAAAAAAAGTACAGTTTTGTACCTACCATAAATGTAGATGTTCGAAGATCCACATTGCTGCAGTCCTAACACTTGGGTTTAACTGGGGTAGTCCGCTGTCCCAGTCGGCCCGAATACCAAAGTATAAGGCTGACGTCAGTCAAGGCGCATTTGTCTGACATCAGGACGTCAGGGTACAAATGCGCATGACCGACGTCATATCCTCAGTCTTTTCTTGCCCCAGATGTCAGAAGACCCTAAAAAGATAAGGCCAAAACCAAAAAACACCAAACACTCCTGTACCTAATATATATACAATATATACAAATTTACCAAAATAGAACCCCACCCACACAACCACCCCTAAACACAGAGGGGAAGGAGGGAGGGTAAATTGGACTGCAGCAATGTGGATCTTCGAACATCTACATTTATGGTAGGTACAAAACTGTACTATGTTCTTCATCTCACATTGCTGCAGTCCTAACACTTGGGTAGAATCCCAAAGCAGAGGTAAGGGAGGATGGCTAAACTATAATGAAGCAGGAGCTGCCAAAATGCCCTGCAACACAGCAGTGGCAAAACCAGCCCTGGATTTAGAATAGAGAGGAAGGTGGTAATGCTTGGAGAAAGTATGCACTAAACTCCAAGTAGCTGCCTCCAAAATATCCTTAGTTGCCACCCCCCTTAGAAATGCTGTTGAAGTGGCAGTAGCCCTAGTGGAATGAGGCCTAATCCCAGCTGGAATCTCCTTGCCATGATGGGAATAACAGAATGCAATGCAAAACCCAATCCACTTAGATATAGTTTGTTTTGACACAGGCTTGCCCTGAGAACTCAAAGCAAAAGAAACAAACAACTGCTGAGACTGCCTAAAATCCCTAGTCCTGCTTAAATAATAACGCAACTGCCTGTGTACATCTAAAGTGTGCAAAATCTTTTCCCCTATTTTGGGGATCTGCATAAAAGTAGGCAAATGAATAGTTTGGTTTAAAGCCACACTAGAAACCACCTTAGGCATAAAGGAAGGATTAGTACGTAATGATACCCTATCCTTATGGAAAATCAAAAAGGCTCAACCGCCATAAGGGCCTGCAATTCAGAAACCCTTCTTGCAGAAGTAATGGCCAACAAAAAGCAGTCTTCCATGACAAGTATTTCAATTCAGCAGTAGCCGAGGCTCAAAAGGTTGTAGAGTAAGTTTCTCCAACACAAAATTGAGGTCCCAAGCAGGAGTAGGAGCTCTACGTGGGGTCTTATATTCTTTGCCCCTCTAAGAAATTGCTTGAACAAAGGATGAGAAAACAATGGTGGGTCACAATCATAGTGAGCTGAAATTGCTGCAGCATGAATCTTAATGGAAGAGAAAGACAAACCTTTGTCCAATAACTCAGTAAGATATTGAAGAGCCACACTCAAATTAGGCTCAGAAACATCCAAATCCTTTGCTGCACTCCAAAATAAAAATCTCTTCCATTTTTCTGCATACACTTTACGTGTACTAGGTCTTCTGGCTTCCATAATCACATTCAAAACTTGTTGAGGAAGTTGAGACCTGCTGTGGTTCAAAACAGAATATGCCAGGCTGTTAGATGAAGAGAGTGAAGCTTGACATTGAGTAGATGACCGTCCCTCTGAGACAAAAGGTGTGGAATTAAAGGTAAAGGCCATGGAGGCTTCCTTACCAGATTCCTCAGTAATGGGTACCAGTGTTGCCGAGGCCAATCTGGAGCTATCAAAATCATCCTTGGCTTGTCTTGTCTGACCTTTAGGAGTACCTTTGGGAGGAGAGGCAGAGGAGGAAAGGCATACACATGAAGATTTTCCCAACTGAACGAAAGAGCATCCACTTTCCAAGCTGTGTGATGAAACCTTTTAGGTGCAAAACTTTGGCAGCTGGTGGTTTAGTGGAGAAGCGAACAGATCTATGTCTGGAGTTCCCCATGACACTGTCAATTTTCGAAATACATGAAGATCCAGTTTCCACTCGTGGGGATCCATGATTTACCTGCTTAACACATCTGCTAAGGAGTTCTGTGCTCCTGGCAGAAACCTTGCCTGAAGATTTAGCTGCAAGCTGAGCGCAGTCTCCCACAAAATCATTGCTTGCCTGCATAGAGGATAAGAATGTGTTCCCCCTTGCTTGTTGATGTACCACATGACAGTTGTGTTGTCTGTTAGAATCAACACCTGCCCTGGAAGAAGTAACTCCTTGAAAGCCAGTAATGCAAACTGGACTGCTAACATCTCCTTCATGTTGATATGTAGATGCTGTAGTCTGGCAGGCCACTTGTCTTGTATCCACTTTCCATTCAGATGAGCTCCCCAAGCTATGTCTGAGGCATCTGTCGTTAGAATCTGACTCGCCTCTGGCCGGGTCACAGAGAGTCCCTTGTTTAGGTGACATTCCTGAGCCCACCACAAAAATTCCTTTTGAATGCAAGGTATTATTGGAATGACAGTGTCCAAATCCTGGCAGTGCTGTGACCATACATTTTTTTGGATACCATTGCAGCTTCCTCATATGCAGTTTGGCATTGGGAAGCACCAGAATACAAGATGCCATGAACCCTAAGGCTTGAAGGACTGTCCTTGCAGTCAGCCCGGACTGAAGAGATAGCTGATGGAAGTAAAGGGAAAGATTCTTTTGTTTGTCCGGGGTTAAAAAGGCCATCTGGGCTGCTGTATTCAGTCTCACACCCAGAAAGCACATGTCTTGAAAGGGTACTAGACTGGACTTTATTTCGTTCACAGAATACCCCAGGCATCTTAGCACTGCTATCACATATTCCAGATGCTGAAGAAGCTCGTCCTTTTCTTGAGCCAGAATCAGACAGTCGTCCAAGTAAGGATAGATTTGTATTCCTTTTAGCCTGAAGAAAGCTACGACTGGAGCCAAAACTTTTGTGAATACTCTGGGCAGTAGATAAGCCAAAGGGCAATGCAGAGAACTGATAATGGGAATTTCCAGCTCGAAACGCAGATACTTCCTGCAACTGAGTCTGATAGGCACATGAAGGTAAGCCTCCTTGAGATCTAAAGTTACCATCCAGTGATCTTTGCCCAGCAGAGGTAAAAGCTGTTGTAATGTCAACATTTTGAACTTGGGAATGTCCAGATAAGTGTTGAGGATAGACAAATCCAAAATTGGTCTCCACGTGTTCCCCTTTGTGGTACTAGGAACAGGCGAGAATAAAATCCTAGGCCCCTTTCTGGCACAGGAACCGGCTGAATGGCCCCTATCTGGAGTAACAGAGAAATTTGCTTGTGAGCCTCTTTTCTTTGTATAGGAGGAATGTCTGGCATGCCTTTGAAAGGAGGCAAGGTATGGAAATAAAACCTGTAACCGTGGTGAACGATATCCAATACCCATCTGTCTTGGGTAATAACACTCCAATTTTCTTTGAAAAGTGCCAGCCTTCTTCCCAAAGGTGCTGCCAGACGAGAAGGCTCTGGCAGCTGAAAAGGCAGGTCATTGGGTCTGCTTACGAAAGGACTGACCCCTGCCCTCACCAGAAGACTGGGCAGGTGAACTCCCTGTTCTAGGCCTAAAAGAACCTTGAGCTCTGCCCCTACCACGTCTAGATCTACCCCTAGACTGAGAATCATAAGAAGGATATGTCCACCCCTTAGTAGGCCAATTTCTACTAAACTTTGGAGGCTGAACCTGCAAAAAATCTTTAACAGTCTGCATAGACTTAGCCTTGTCCTCCATTTTCTTTAAAACTGCTTCCACAGGCGCACCAAATAACACATCAGATTGTAAAGGAGCATCTAAAATCCTTGTCTTTACATGTTCAGCTAAATTCTGATCCCTCAGCCAGGCGTGCCTGTGAAGAACAGAACCAGTGGCAGCCACCCTCGAAGAGGCCTGTACAGCCTCAAAACCACATTGCAAGGAATGCTTACCCACCTGTTCAGAAACATGAACTAAATCCTGCAACTCTTTACACTCAATACCTTCCGCCAGAGCATCTACCTTAGACTTCAATTGTGCAAGGAGATAATTTTGGTATTTCAACATGTGAAACTGGCAATTCAAAGCCCTCATGGCTAAAGTGGAAGAAGTATACACCTTCTTTCCCCATCTATCCAAAGCCCTTGCCTCTTTATCAGAAGGAACAGGATTTTTAACAACAGATGCCTTAACACCCTTAGGGCCCTGAGAAACAGTTTCTGGGTCTGCCCTAGGACTCTTAAAAAGATACTTATGAGCTTCAGGCACACTATAATACCTATCCGGTTTAACTGGGGCAGGAGGCAAAGAATCAGGGTTCAGGGAAGCCTCTGC
This sequence comes from Protopterus annectens, assembly GCF_019279795.1. Lineage (NCBI taxonomy): Eukaryota > Metazoa > Chordata > Ceratodontiformes > Protopteridae > Protopterus > Protopterus annectens. The sequence goes on from NC_056728.1 coordinate 926,339,108, forward strand.
AAAAACATCCTCTACCACATCCAGAACAGGAGGTATAGCCAAAGGCCTATGCTGGGGTAGAAACAAAAATTCCCTAAGCCTTTTCCTGGAATCAGAGAAATCTTGACCTTCCCATTTAAAATGCTCCCTCATGGAATGAAGAGTCTCTGAAAAAGAAAAATCCTCAGGAGGAGAAGCAAGGAGTAGAATCATCTACATCAGAATCAGAATAAGGAGGATACTCCTGCAAGTCTTCAGCCGAAGACTCAGAAGCCTCGAACACTGCTCAAAACTCTCAAGCTCAGGTTCCACCCTAGGCCTCTTATCAGGGGGCATAGAACCTCTAATCATAGTAATCAAATCTTCTGCCATTTTAAGCATATGTTTCTTAGGCAGAGACCCTGAAGAACTAGGGGAGACCCCACTGAAGTTAACCCTGGCCTGCCTCTAGAAGGAGCCTTGGAAACAGAAGGGAGGGCCTAACCACCTTAGGAAGGGAGGGAGAACAGCTACCTGAGAAGCCCCTTCAGCCTGGCCTACCTCCTGAGAGGACACATCTTGTAACAGTAAAGTCTCTCCCTGAGAATCCAAAGGAACTTCTGGTAGAACCACCGGCTCCACCGAGCCCTCTAAAGAACCGACGTCCGGGACAGACGGTTCTTCCACCCTAGGCTTCGCTGCTTTGTCCTTGCGCTTTTTAGACGAAGCGGGCGTCGGAGCATCCGACGGCATGTTGTAATTACAACGCTTCCCAAAAACTAACCTGGCACAATCTAATCTTCTCTTAATAGTGCGTTTGTTAAATCTAGCACAAGAGCGACAGCCAACAACGTCGTGCTCAGGCCCTAAGCAAGGTATACACAAGGTATGGTAATCCCTATGAGGTATCTGTTTCCCACAAGAAATACAGTTATTCACTTTTTCTGACATCCGGTTAAATACTGAGGCAAGAAAAAACCAAAATATTCCCCAACGGGGACTTAGCCAACTTTGATTCGGTCTGAAACTCCGACTTCAGAAAATTTCAGAACGCCAACCTGCACTCGCAATACTGCTTCTGCATCGGACCATGCGGCAAAAAAGACTGAGGATATGACGTCGGTCATGCGCATTTGTACCCTGACGTCCTGATGTCAGACAAATGCGCCTTGACTGACGTCAGCCTTATACTTTGGTATTCGGGCCGACTGGGACAGCGGACTACCCCAGTTAAACCCAAGTGTTAGGACTGCAGCAATGTGAGATGAAGAACATCTAACCTCTATTCAAACAATTTAAAATGTCACTTTCACATTAAATGGAAGATTCTGATAATAGTGCCAGAGAATCCTTCTCAAAACAGTACCAGTGGCAACAGCCCTGTAGGAAGTATCAACAGAGACATGCACATACTTTAGACAAAGAGCTGTGGCCTGCAAAATGGAAAAAAAAAAAACATTTAATGCAGAGTATTTTCCCTCATAATAAGAAACTGCAGACAAAGCATTACTCATAATTTCACAATTAGTCTGACTAAACTAACATGAGATTCTGACAATTCAAAAATTCTTAAAAAATCAAATTTGCAGTAGAAAACATTTTTTTTTACCATACTTGCAATTATTTCTCCATCCTTGTCAGAAAGTGTAGGATTGAAATTAACTAAATGTTTAATAGTAGTAAGAGTAACTAAAGCCACTGATGTTGGTAGGAATGTATAAAATTTTAAAGGACTGAAGAATTTTATACAGTCTGTCTTTTTAGGGGCAGCAAGCTGTCTGTCAGGAAAACTGCAGACTAACATCCTGAAACTGACACCACCGGAGGAATGAGTGAAGGTTCTGGAAATTCTATCTGTAACAGCTCACAGTATCTTCTGAGGGACTAAGAGACATAAGGGTTCCCCCCACTGAAAACACTGGCACATTCTGAAAAGAGGCTCAAAGAAAGAGAAACCCCCACAGAAACACTCGCATACTGTGGTCTCCTCAGAATCTGAATCAGAAATATGAAAATAAACCCCTATATCTATCCCTAAATCTTCCTGTTCAGATTCTGATCCTTGGCTCTATTCAGGAAAAAAATAACTCCTCTTTCTTATAAGAAGGATCAATAGTTTGAATTAAACCCGGAGATGAATGTATTAAACTATTCCTTTCCAAGGAACTATAAGGATTAGTAGGTAAACAGTTTTTCATTTCTTTTTGATAAAAAAGTAGCTCTCCCCTGCTCATTGAGAGGACCCCATAGCCATAGAGGATATGGCTAACCCCTGGTCCACAGTGGCTGTGGCTGCAACATCAGAAGAGTATGGGGTAAAAGATTACTGGTCTGTGGAAACAGCCTTGGCCACAGCAGATTCACCCACGTGTGGCAGAGGCAAACTGCTAGCCTGCTTTTTCTTTTTGTTGCTGGAGGAAGAACCAAAGACCAGCACGGTGTTTTGTGGTCAAGCAAAGAAAAGGTGCTTCTTTCCCAGGAAAACAAGCAGCATAAGCCTGTAGAACTGTAAAGTTAATAAGTCACTTTTTTCACACAAAAACAGAGCTTAATGCACTTTGCCAGCCCCCAAAAGTAAAACGGACACAATTTCTCCACAGAACAAAAATGGTTTTCTTGGTTTAAATAAAACTTTTAAACTGACAGGGAAAAAAGAGCGCTCGCATTTAAAAGTACAGCTAAGTATTGTGACAGTCCATTAAAACACAAACTAGATTAAAAATAACTTTCCTAACCATGAAGTACATTTAAACAATACACTTCTTTTATGTGGAAGGTTTTCCCCAAAGGGAACTCATCTTCCCAGCAAAGGAACAGCACAAGCTAACTGATCATCAAAAGCTTGCAGAGCAGCACTCTCCAACAGGATGAAAGCTCTGAAGGGTTTGATACTCGCACCTCTGATTTAAGTAGTTGCACTTGAGCTGCTTAACTGAGTTAACATGTGGAAGGTGCCCTGAAGCTTTGGAAGCTATTCAGCTGTTCTAGCCCTAGTAGGATATAATCCATATAGCTAAGGCTACTGCAGCAGTAATCAATATAATTAATATCTTCTGTGCTTGCTGGTTTATTTTTAATAGATCTTAGGATATTAACTCTCTTCTCTCATGAAGTAAAGAGAATGCCTAATTATTATCTATGATTTCGGTCTTTTGCCAATAAAAAGTTATGACAGTGATAATGGTACATCCTACAATGGTATAATTCTGTATTCATAAACTGTAAAAAATAAATAAATAAATCAGATCCTCATGTTACATTTCTTCTTAAAGGTTTCAAATTATTTTTGTTATTCTTTCAACCTGTTTGATGCCTTGGGGATAGCATGGATATGATGTGTTAAGTCTGTGTAAAGTCGGAATTCCCAAGTTAACAAAATTACAGAATTCAGTCCCTGAATACTGTAGACAATCAAATACGACCTCCTGTGGAATGCATCAGGGAAAATGATTTTTAATAACATTAATAACCACAAGATTTAGTCATCAGTATTGCTGCAAGATATTAATAATAAACCACACAAAGTAATAACAATCGTATTAGAAAAGATCAAGTCCCAACTGGTTCTGTGGTAGCCCATTCAGAGGGAATTACTTAACATTTTCATCAGGGAAGGAAGCAAACACTTCACAGTTCTGCAATATTTTTGCCATATGTTTTGATATTCTAGACAAAAACAAACAAACAAACAAAATCATAAAATGGATTTTCCTGCAATTATATATCTTGATTAGAAGACAAGTAAATCACAACTCTAACGTCTATTACTTTTAATGATGCCCCCAAATCATCACTGCAAATGCATCTCAATAGTCTATATATTTTTACAGAAGTCCAAGCTACAACATAATCAGCCATAATATTTGTATCAACGCCAAAGTTGCACAAACTTGGACAGAAAGGAAAAGGTGCAAAGTAAAAATAAAACTCACCTCCACCCCACAACCCCCCAATGACGCCCATGATCCAAGACCAAAGCAAAATTTACCATAGCGTCTCAGTCTTTGACAACATGAATATATAGTCTTCTTTATCTGGCTTTTTTCTTCTGTTCATAGAACACCAGTAAATCAGCCGTAACACTGCCCTTATAAGTTTTATCATGCCCGGGAAGTGACTTGTGAATCAGAAGAATGCTTTCTCTATCTCACTAGAGATGGGCAGAAGACTTCAGAAACAAACTACTAGTGTGATATGAATGGGTTCTCCTCATTGTACCATTTATGCAGTCCAAGTTGTACATGCATAAACCCAACACACTAGTGTTGTAGTCCTAGACCATGAATTACAGCTTTAACAAACAGCTATAAGGATAAGGGATGTCATGAAAACATCCATTTTAGCATACCACTGACTTGTTCTCCTACCTCTGAAGCAAGCTATTATTTCATTAATATTGGCTACCTTCAACTATTTGTTGGGTATCAAACTTCAGAGTTACTGTCCGCTATCAGATAAAGACAGTACACTGGAAATGATGACAAACTCTCTGCATACTGTCCTAGTCTAGTGTGTTCTTACTGTTAAAGAGAACAGTGTGCAGTAAAAAACACTGTTTTCAAATAAAACATCCAGAATAAAAAAAGTTTCCCAATCATAATGTATAGGCTGCACTGTCTAGCCAATTATAGACAACTGGCAAGTATTTGGTAATTATTATACCTTAAGGATTACTAGGTAATGTTAAGACTTTTAAAATGGAGAGATGTGTCATTACATTTTACTACAGTGTGGTACAAAAGAAAGCAGTGCAATGTATTACACTGTTATGTGTTTTTCTCAAGCTTCAGTTTCCAGTTGGTGTGTCATATGTGCTGGATTTGTCATGAGTGCAAGAAATGTGGCTATATGACACAGACCGATGACCATAGCTGTTGTCCGACATATGCATACTGCTTGGCATTTTGCCAGTAGTACCATGAAAGGCAATGCTTTTGATGGGCTCTAGACAGTTCAAGTTTTTTTTTTCCGTGAATGTATTAAGCACCCACCACTGTGGACACACAGACAGACACACACAGACAGACACACACACATAGACACACACACATAGACACACACACATAGACACACACACACATAGACACACACACATAGACACACACACATAGACACACACACATAGACACACACATAGACACACACACACACACACTTTTTAATGTCATGTATCACTATTAATCAGGATAAACCGATATCGGACTAACAATGGAGTAAATAATTTAAATTACAAAACTAAACATACAAATAAAACAGTGAACATATTTAGTTATTAGCTGAATGGAAGCACCTTTGTTTGTTACAAGGCCATTTCAGGGACTATTTTTGTGACTTTCTTCCAGCTTGGACTAACCTGTTCCATTTGCCCTTGCTATGCTCAGGCTCACTCGGCTCCCCTAACCTACCTCACGCACCCCCACGTAGCCTAAACCTAAACGCCCAAAGTCACATCCATGTAGGCAATTAACCAATTTAAATCAAACATCTGAACAGCATATATCTAAATTCCCTTCTCGGCTATCAATTATACGTTTTACAACACCCTCTTATACCCTTACTCTTATTCAGCCATATCCTTTCTATACCTACCAATCCTGATAACTCTGTTTCCTAGCCCACTGGACCTCCCTTCCCAGTTACATCCATACAAACCATTTTCTCCCACCAAAATCAATCACTTTTTCAACCACAGAGTCTTTCAACACAACCAGGACTGTAACACAACCCTCCATAACTCCACCACTCTACCCCACCTCCTTCATTCATTACTTAAACCTTAAGAGTCAGACTCTACAAACTAAAACAAAAATACACATACAAATAAACTCCATAACCCTCAACATGCACCACATATTCTATTAAATTAACATTAGATGGTGACATACACCCTAGTCCAGAATCATCCACAGACAGATCCACAAATCTCTCAGCTCCCAAAACATCCTCATTACAAATTGTTCATCTGAACATCAGGAACATTTGCAATAAATTAAATGAGCTGCATGCATGGATAGCCAAACACTCTCCTGACATACTAATAATTAATATGGTACTTTAGCCAAGTTTCTGTAAAGACAAAGAAATACTACTACCCAGTTACAACATACTAATCGTATCTAACCAAAACAGAAAAGCAGGAGGTGTAGCCATATTATATAAAGATACTCTGCAACTTAAACTTCCTCCTCCCAATCCCTATCGTTAATAATGTAAAATACAAGGGTTCGGCTGAAGCTAAATCCCCACAAAACTTTATAAATGGGAATTTATATACTTCCTAGAAATACCAGCACCACGGAAGAATTTCTATCATAGGTCACCTCTAACAGCCCACAAGAAAAGATAATATTTAGGAGGAGATTTCACCAGAATGTCAGTTGCTATCATCTCCAAACTTCCATCAATCTATCTGGCCTCACCCACTCATTACATAACCACCACCACCCAAGGTTCAGTACTTGGACACTCCTCTCCTCCCCTTACATATTCTCCTATGGCTCTCACCCTTTCTAATGCTCTACCTCCCTCGCTTTTTAATCAGTGCTCAAAATCACATCACACCACTTTAAACGAAGTACACAATTTTACTCACTTCCAAAAAGACAAAGTTGCAGGTTCTGGAAAAACGTAACGATCAACATCTAAAGGATTTCTCCTTAGAATTGCTATTACGGAATTCTCTAGAACCTTCCTTAGCATTCTAAACAGTTTAGCTCCCCTCAGAACAATATGTGTAAAAGCCATAGCAGCCTATTTCTTGACCAGAACCACAAAACATCTAATGCAACTCTGAGTCAAACACTGGAATTCCTGGATCCAAAACAAAACACAAAACCACCTACAAATATTTTGGCAACTCAGAAGTCACACTAAATACCAAATCAGAATAGATGGAAAAAGAAAAACTACTACACTACTCTAAAATCCAAAAACCTTCAAAACCCAGACATTCTGGTGAACTATTAGCAAAATGCTCAAACCAGGTTATGCCACCCACCCAGATACCGCAGTGCCCAACACAGAAAATACTTCCACTCTCAGCAATATTCACTTCATCAACTCAGTCACATTCTTAATCAAACACCACACCCCTCCCACCAGCCCTTCCTGCCCCTGCAACACCTGTGACTCTGTCCTCTTCACAAAGCAACAGGTTCCCACCTTAACTAGTAAACTTCTCTTAAAACTAAAACCCACAACCAGGCAATCTCCCCACATACATCGACAAATGGCTGCCAAGGCTATAACCTATTTTCATACTCCTAAACCGCTATCCAGAAGAGCATGTTCCAACATTAGAGTGAAAAAAAAAGTTACATCCTACCACTACATAAAGGAGGAAATAACATGAATACTTAACAACCACCACATTGCTATTCTGTTACCCTTATCTAAAATTCATTAATATGTTTTCAATCCCAGCTCTCCCAACTTCTCACAAAAAATAACCTCTTCTCCTCCCATCCCAATACGGCTTCTGCCCCATTATAGTACTACTACAGCCTGCGTACTGTAAATACCCATAGGAATTAAGGAAGGCCATTCCTCTGCCCTCTTTCCAGTCCTTTCCAAAGCCTTAGACAGTCTCACACTCTATCCTCCTATGAAAACTCCCAGGTCTAGGATTTCATGAAACCTCTTCCCAATGGTTTAATAGCTATTTTGCTAACAGACTACAGGCCGTATAATGCCACAAAGTCTTCTCCCCTTTCCTCCCAGGCTCCACAGGCAGCCCCATAGAATCCATTTTTTGGTCCCATTCTTTTCAACATCTTCATTAATAACCTCCCAGATACCACCTGCATTCTCATTTGTTGGAGGTTAAGGTTTTTGGAGATTAATATCACTCAAGAATCACCCTTTTCTCTTGAAGCCTGGCTAACTGACAACTTTTTAACCCCAAAAATGAACTTATTCTCTCTATCCCAAGGCACCCCTCAGCCCATAAATCTTCTTTTGATATTGTCCAGCAAATTACACTAAAATTGAACTCATCCCCTGTACTAAAGCTACTTGGCATCTACACTGACAATAGCTTAAACTTAATTAATACATGCAACATACATTAAAAGAAAACACACAAGAAATTGGGTTCCTGCTTTTTAATTTCTCAAAGTCTTTTGGGTTTCTAATACCATGACAGGAATGGACCCATTCCCAAGTCAAAGTACGATTAAAATTCATGAAATTAGTATTCTTTCAATCTTTGATGTCAGCCAGAAGTGCTCCTTGCAGCAACTGCAACGTGGCCCGTAATGACTCCTCCGGCAATTCGTACAGGGTTACATGTACTGGTAAACATATCAAAATACAACTGCAGATTTTTTATAAGACACGTGGCTCCTACTACTATTGGATCCACATTGCTCTCATTTCTGCCTGCAAATCCTAATATTTTATGACTTTGTGTCTCTCTTTATGGAAAACAATGTAGTCACAGAGTGTGGCAACTTCAATGACCAATGCTACTTTTGTCTTCTTTTCATGGACCACTATATCCTGTTTTCTAGCATCTATCTCTTGAACTATTGGTAAGGGGTGATCCCATGTGATATAAACATCATTTTCTATGATACTTTTGTGGCTCATGTTTCCAGTGTTTTTCAGCCACTTCAGTACCATAATGTTTGCACAATCCCCAGTGCAACAGTCATGCCACATTATTATGCTTTTCATAGGTGTTTACTACAGTAACTACCACAAGGGCTTTTTTAAGCCTAGCCATGCATCCCAAAGCTCTGACAAGTTCTGATACCCTTGAAAAGTGTAAGCATGGGCCTGGGAGATGAACCATTGAAAGGTTATCGGTTTGCATTAGAGACATAGGTGCCAAACCAGGGATGAATTTCCAGCTTCCCATCCAATTGTCCAGGTTGCACTTGAATTGCATCAGGGAAGAACTCTGCTTCACATGGATGGGGAGCCAGTTTCATAGATGAGGAAATCTCTGGGATACATGCCCATCTCTCCAGCAGGTCCTATTTATATCACAGGCAAGGTTTAAGTCTTCAGAATGGGAAATTCTGCTACTGTTTGTTTTGTGGATATGTAGGAGGTCCAGAGTGGGGTCTGACAATGCTCTGTATGCCAGGCACAGAACTCCCCTCAAAAGCCTGTAGGAGGCAGAATACAGGGATAGGGCCTTGAGCCAGTCTGCATATGCATATTACTTACACCCTGTATTATTTTAGTGAGGAACCTTTGTGGGCATTCCAGTTGTTGGACATGGCTGGTTAGGTACATACCAAAGGGTGCATTGTACTCCATGATGGGTCTGATGAATGCAGAATATAATGGAACAATGACTTCCCTGGACTTGGTTGCCATACCTTTGTTTATACTGTAAATTGCGCAACATAGAATCATATCCTCACCACTGTTGACACGTGATGATCAAAGGCTAGATTACTATTGTGTGTGTGTCCCTAAGTCCCTGACTACTGGGTCAGCTCTAAGGGGTGTGTTATCAATATGATAGTTACCAAGGATGGATGACTTCCCAAAGGATATAATTATACATTTTTTGGCATTTAGTTTTAGTCCATGGTTCTGACAGCAGTTATTTGTCAGTGTCAGCCCCTCCTGGAGAACATTTGTGCCAGTGTGAGATTCAATGACCGTTCCTAATTTGCAATCATCTGCAAATTTAGTCAGCCAGAGACCACTGACATTGGCCTTGACGTCTGAAGTAAATGCCAAAAATGAGTGGTCCAAGGACTGATCCCGGAGGGATTCCACTTGTGACTGGCCTCTTTGTAGAGGTGGACTCCCCAGTTCTAAACTTCCTGGGTCCTGTATTTGGGCCAGCTGACTATCCACTGGGTAACATACGGGTTTTACCTACCCTCTTGAGTTTGTCAACAATGCCTGAGTGGGGTACTGTGTCAAATGGCTTGGCCAGGTCAAGGTAGGCAGTGTGAACAATTCTGCCCTCATCCATTGCTTTGGTGACCTTCTCAAAGTCAACCAGGTTGAGTAGGCCCAATCTGCCCTTGACAAAACCAAAGTGGGTTGAGTCCAGTGTCTGGAGGTTTACTATATCTCTACTGATCATCTCCAGAATAATTCTTTCCATGGCTTTACATACAAGACTAGTGAGACTTGTGGGTCTGTAGTTCCCAGGGTCTGTAGATGGCCCACCTTTGTGCAGAGGTTGCCTTTATCCATTCATGAGGCATGAAGCCTGTTTGGAGGCTACAGTTAAATAGTAATTCCAGAGGCCCCGATAGGTCATGTTTCATGCTATTTAGAAGGCATCCTGGGATATTGTCTGGGACCATTGATGCAGTGTTCTTGGCCTGAGCATTAAGGACCTGTTCCCTAGTGATAGTAGGGAGAGTTATATTTGATGATATTTCCTGAGGGAAGGTTGAAGGGGAGAGAGGAGTAAAGTTGGAGATGAATTTATCAGCCAGGAGTTTTTCTATATCTTCTGGCTCAGTATATGCTCCATTTACAAATGAGCTCTGCATACAATTGTGTATTGCCTTTGAGGTTACGGACATAGCTAAAGAATGCTTTGTGGTTGTTCTTGGCCTGGGAGGACAAACCTACCTCAAATTTGGCTTTGGTAGACTTCACTTGTCCTCAAAGTTGTTTGGTTTGATGAGTGTGCTTTCATCCTTCTGGGTGCTACACATCCTTATTATTAGCATGATTTTCTTCGTCCTGTTATACAGCCGATTGATTTTGAGATTCCACCAGGGTGGCTTGTTTTTTAAGTTAATTCTGTACTTCATCTTGGTGGGTACAGCTGCCTCTGTGCAGCTATTAAACATGCTTTTACAGGGTTTCTGTGAACAGTTCGGCATAGGCAGAATTGTTCACAGTGTTTATAGGGGCCTGAAATTTTGCCAGGTTCTCGCTTAATAGCAGGAGGTAAGCCTTAGAATAGTTCCTGAATATTCCTGGTTGAGCTGGAGGTCCAGGTTTTATTTTTACTTCAAAGAAGACCATTCTGTGATCTGGACCTTAGCAAGGAAGGCATTACAGTAGGGGGTGTGCAGCACTCTCCCATATTAGTGAGGACCAGTACTTACAGTAGGGGGTGTGCAGCACTATAGCAATAACCCACGCCTGGGTGTGGGTAATGCGGGATTTATCCACGGTTGGCAAACAAAGACAACTGTGGGTAAATCCTGCATTACCCACACCCAGAAGTGGGTTATTGCTATTATACTAGGACATTATTTAAGAAAAGAAATAAATTACTTTTCTTAAATAATGGCATTGTATAATGCCTCTTTGCTGCCCTTCCGCAGCTGTCTGGTATCCGCGGCAGTTCTGATGTACTGTGCATGCCTACGCAGTACAACAGAGCTGTGGCCAAAATCAACGGAGAAAGCAAGATCTCCGTTGCTTTTTACTGTTTCGCTATGTTAAATGGGTTTAACATAGCGAGACAGCTTTAAAATAAGCAACGGAGATGTCCGTTGCTTATTTTAAAGCTGTCTCGCTATGTTAAACCCATTTAACATAGAGAAACAGTAAAAAGCAACGGAGATGTTGCTTTCTCCGTTGCTTTTTTTTTTTTAAACCTGTCTTGCTATGTTAAATGGGTTTAACATAGCGAGACAGCTTTAAAATAAGCAACGGAGCCGTTGCTTATTTTAAAGCTGTCTCGCTATGTTAAACCCATTTAACATAGCGAGACAGGTTTAAAAAAAAAGCAACGGAGAAAGCAAGATCTCCGTTGCTTTTTACACACTGTGTCGCTATAGCGAGACAGTTTAAAAAAAGCAACAGAGATCTCCGTTGCTTTTTTTAAACCTGTGTTGCTATGTTAAACTCTTTTAACATAGTGAGACAGTGTTTTAAAAGAGACTTATACTAATGGAAAAAGTCCGGGCGACCGGACCTTTTTCCGTTAGTATAAGTCGATTTACAATGTGCACGCTGGCCAATCAGCGTGCACGTTTTGGAATATTAATGAAGGGTCATGGTATAATGTCCCATATTAGTGAGGACCAGTTCCAGTACTGTTGCAGCTCTGGTTGGTGTACTGACTATCTGGTCCAGGGCGTTTGTGTTTACAAAATCTAGGAATCTCTGTGCATGTACATTTTATGTTGTATATGATTCCCAGTTAATAGTGGTGCAATTAAAGTCACCCGTGAATATGGTATTGGGTTGGATGGCTAGTGTTTCTAATAAGTTTAAATACATTGTAGGGTTCCTATCAGAAGACCGAAGACGGTCGAACTTCAAATGTTGAAAACGCAAAATAACGAAGTGGCATATAAGCAAAATAACGAAGTGGCATATAAGCAAATTCTTTCCCTGAGAAAAAAGTCACTTGGCCGCTTCCATCACTTTGCCGTTTTCAGCACTGTAGTGCGATCTCGGAGTTGGTATATATAAGTAGGGGGGTGTGGGTGGCACAGCCCCAACATGGGGGATGTGGGGGGCAAAGCCCCCCCCCACTTAAAATGGTGTTTAGTGTGTTTTTTTTGGGGACAGCAATTTTCTTCCCGGGGGGGGGGGGAAATCGCTGTTCTGGTAGTTCGCTCTTTTTAGTTTTCAATGTTTTGGGGTCGATATAACAGCATTCGATCTTTTGATCATTCGCTGTTATAATACAGAGCCACATGGTATTGGTTTCCTGGGTCATAGAGGGGGGCCTATAGCTTAGAAGGAAGTGGTATTAGATTTTTATCTATGGTGATTTGAACATATAGAGCAGCTCAAGTGCACTGCTCTGTTTGACCAGCCTTGATGTATATTTATTTTTGATGTAAATAGAAACACCTCCACCTTTAGTCCCTGCCTGTGAAGTAGCTGGTCTAAATGTGTGAAAGGCATTATAACCTTACACTGCTAGTGTGCTCTCTGTGGCTTTAAACCATGTTGCAGAGACATCAGCATTCTCTAAAGTAAAGCAAGCTTCCAGGGAGTGGAATTTTTTGTTTAGGCATTGAGCAGTAATAAGTTTAGATTTTCTTGGTTTTGATTTGCTATGTCGGAAGAACTTTCAGTTTGGCATTGCCTAAAAAGGCACTATGGGGGAAGACAATGTTTTCGCTAATATTCGAAAGCCTAGAGGGGAGAAGTGCAGACCATCCCTGGCAATGCATCATGGTCTGCTGACCACCTCCTTCCATGCTGGCAAATATTGCTCCCCCCTTAGAATGACAACAGCAACTAAACCAATTATTAAAGTCAATCATGTTTTGTCCGTATTGTGACATCATCCTTGAAAAGATAAAATGCTGTTCAATGCTAGGCTCATAGCAGCCTGAGACACACATTCTGAGAGCTTTATGATGTCTCTCTTCATATAGTCTGGGGAGGTACATTTCAGTACACAGTCTTTCTGCCATTAGCATATCACAACCAGCAACGAGGTGTGCAACTGTTTCTATTTCTGTTTTACAAAACCTACATTTGACTGTTTCTCCCACATGTTCAATGGACTTGGTAAACCAATATGTACATAGCCACTATTTTGGGCTGCCAATATTAACCTTTTATCTCTTAGTTTGAATTTGCCTCTCCTTAACCATTTCTGCGTTTGATCCTGATCAACATGAGGTTCTTCCATAAGCTTTCTATACTTGCAACTATATTTATGCATTTAACACATTTCTTGCCTTCTCATCTGGTCCTTCATCTTATATTCTTTCTTTTGTTTTTTGACACATTCAGTTGCTGCCTGATTTTTATCTACTTCTGGTTTGATTTCCATTCCTGCTTTTATGCCAATATGCTTCTGCTAGATTAAGCAGAGTAATCATCTTAGATTTATTCCCTTAGTGTTTCAAAACTTTCACTACATTTGGGTTTTGTGAGGTCAGCCGATATGTATGCAGTCCTACGATTGCAAATCTATACATATAATCAATTTAAAGAAGGCTCATCCCTCCTTTGGAACGGGGAATATATAATCTTGGTATGCACAGATTTTTATAAATCATCTGATGAACACAAAGCATCCTTGTTTTCTTGTCTAATCTATCCAACATATTTTGGGTCCAGTCGGTAACTCCAAAACTGTAAGTTAGGACAGGAAGATCAAATTGGTTTATAGCTTGAATAATGTCAATGCTGTTTTCAGGATTAATTTAAGCCATGTAAAGTTTCCCTTGCTAAGTTTTATTTGCAATTATTCATGTTTTATTGTTGACCTTCATCAATTCCCAAATATTTATATACTCCCTCTTGCTCAAGATCTTTTATATCACATTCTTGTCCCAAACTGATGTTTTCTTGGTGCTGCAGTTTTCCTGCTTTAAAAGGTTGCTTTTGCACATTTATCAAGAACAAAATGACATTCTTATATCATCTGAAAAAGTTTGACGTGCAGTTGTGCTTTCATTTCCTCATCTGATGAGCTATCCAGTTTTAAATCGTCAACAAAGAGAAGCTGAGAAGTCTTTACATTTCCCTATATATAGGGTTTCCTATATACAGTCAAAAATGAACACAATGACCAAACGAAAAAAACTTAGCCTCTACCCTACTGCTCCTAACATTTCTATATGCAGACCCTATTGTCACCAGCAAAGTCTCTCGGATCTCAAAGCTCAAACAATGTTATCACAAAGTAGCAAAGTTTGTAGTATATCACTCACAAAAATTCCACCGCTGCCTAGCACTCAAAGAACTAAACTTGCTTGACCTAACCCACTTAGTATCTTACCCCAACCTGTTACTACTCATAACCTCATCTATACATCTACAAACTGTCCATCTCTGTAAACTCTAATCCAATGATACAAACCAAGCAGACCCCTTCAATCAACCCAAATACTGGTCCTCCACATCACTAAATCCAGCAATACAGCTGGTGACCATCTATTTCAAACTATGTCACCAAGGCCATGGAACACCATAGAGCATCTCAAACATTTTAAAGAGAAAGCTAAAGTCAGACCTGTAGAGTTGCTGGCTCTGCCCTTGTACTAAGATTTCATAACCATAATTCCACACTTCTTCCTACCCTTCAGCTGCTTCCCTCATCTCCTTCTCACAGCCCTCGTTCTCTATACTCTCACCTACTCACACTGACCGACCACCCCCCTTTCCAGCTCACTTCATTTTTCTTACATTCACCTATAAAATCTTATTTTCCCCTCCATCTCCTCCTCCAGACATTCAATCACTTCTAATCCTTCTTCAACTTGTCAGTAGTGTACAACACCAGCTGCTGACTAGAAATAAAAGGATGAAGTCCTTATTATTAACTGCTTACTAAAGTATAAAATGCTACTGGCCCACTGAATTTTGTCTGTATGTTGAGTTATGCTCATCTTCTTTTGCTCAGAACAATAATCTGTATCAATGCCTTATTTACTATCCGCCAGGACTCCATTACTATGCAGAGTTTTTAAAATACTATTATCGATATAATGTATAAACATTTACAAAATATCTTTATTCACTAGAGTATATATACACTTTTAAAATGTACTTTTTTACACCATGTATAAATCTTTGATATGTTTAATTTGGAGCTACCCTCTTTCTGCTGAAAAGGGGACTCTGCTGCCCAGTCGGACTTACCGGGTCAACAAATGCAATAAATATTAAACAGATAGAACTGAAGGAAACCATAGTTTAAGCCTACCTCCTACCTACCCTATTTTACGCCTCCCCACTCTACTAACTTACAAACATCCACGCAAACAAATCTGGAACAATCCTAAAATAAAATGGCTCATTTTAGAACTCATTACTGTTCCATCCTTAAACAACTAAATTGGACTGATCTCCTACATCACCTCTGATATAGTCAGCTACTACTAGCTCATACGTTAATACACTACCCTGATAAGTATCCAGCTCTAAAAGGCATGCTTCAACACTACCACCCTACCAAAGCTTTTCGTTCTAAAGACAAACTTCTCCTCTCCATCACTAAATACTTAAACTACATCAGGAACTTTCTTATACTCAAAACTCTGTTGCTACCCTCTGGCATGCCCTCCCACATGCTCTCAGGCTTCTTGAGAACCAGCAAGCATTCAAAGCACATCTAAGAGCACCTCCCAACATCCTCTGTATCTGCACATCTCTAGGATAAGTAAATTATCTTTAGTGTCTTCTTCCTCTTCTATTGTACCTTAGCTCTCCTCTACTCAGTTACCAACTATCAAACTGTCTTCACCTATCCCACCTTCAACTAACACCTCTCAACTCTATTACTACTAATTTCATTTACATCTCAAAATTACATCAACTTCTTGCTATCCACCTTTTCTAAATGACTCAGTTCTATGTACTGTGACATCTATTCCACTGCCTAGTTATTTAACTAAGTCTGTACTGATTATAATAGAAACCTTACTACTGTATGTATAGTTATGATCGACTCTAGTTTGCCATCATAAAGTTAGTTTAATCATATTCTACCAGACACAGCTGACACTAAATAACACAAATATTTTGACTGTATTGCATTTATTAAAGCTTTTCTCCCTGAGCCTCTGCTGAAAAGGAGCCGGACTTCCCCAGTCAACAAATGTACAATACAATAAACACACACGGTATGTTTCTGAGAGTACCCCCAATGATGTTTCCATATATCAATGCATGTGTGTGTGTGTCGGGGGGGACAAAAAAAAAAAAAGCCAGGTTAGTACATGTGATCCTGCCAAGGATGACTGCAACAGATGTTATTGCATGCACAGTGTTATTCGTTATCAATTGCTACACACCGCCAACAATCTACAGAACACAGAGCACTAAGTACTTGACAGTGCCACACATCCTACTGCTACGGTTACACTGGTCATAGAGTTAGAAACACTATTCTGCCTTGTCTTCAGCTACTCCACACACATGGGCATGGGCAATTCATAATCTCTCATTTCAGCAATGTAAATATTTTATTACATTATATAATTTTTCAGTGTGCAATCCCCAGGCACGACATACTTGTTATTTTGGAACAGATTGCCAACCATTTTACCACCTTAAGTTTAGACAATACCTATAACACATTCCCATGTCAGTCAGTGCTTATTTTCGTTTAAGGTTTCAACCTGTACATCATGTTCTCCAGCAGGGTGATAATGGACAGCTAATGCCCACATAAAAACAAGGTGTGGAGCTTCACAGTAGCAGATTAAGCCTTAAAGTTCAGACTCTAAAAGGCACACGTCCTCCATTTTTTTTTTTTTTTTTTTTAATTATAAAATTAACAGGGGCAGAAACAGACAGAGCACATCCTAAATGTCTTCAAGCTGCAACAAGCAGTCCATCAGCAGGCATTCCGTAAAGACTAAGTATGAAACGCCTATGTCTGGTATTACTGGCCAACTTTAATACTCGGATTTACTCGTAAATCAGTCATTCTACATGTAACTCCATATGAATTTCCGAATTTCCGGAGTAGTCAGTTGTGAGCATATTGCAGGTGCTTCAAAGAGCACTTCTGGCTAGCAAAGATGGAAAAAACTAATTTCATGAACTTTAATTACACTCTGACTTCCCTACCCATCATCATATTAGAAATCAAAAAGATCTAGAGAAATTAAACCAACAGAACAGTACTATTTGGCAAAATCAGGGACAATAAATAGATTGGGGGAGGAGTTTCAATGCTTTGCATTCTCTATTTATTTTTCACTCGTTTGCTCACAATTAGCCATCTGAGGTGTAAATTCATATGTGGCTGTAACTGCTGAGTGAGTGGGTGGGTGTATGTATAGACATAACACACACAACAAATTTTGGATGTAAAATCCCTCCAGCAACTATTATGTCTGCTACAACAAGTCTGAAACATTAGGTGGAGCTACTGTTTTACAAGGGAAAAAAATTAAAAATTTAACAGATTGTCCATTTTGCAAGCACAGCAATGCCCTGGTGATTTTATTGTGTAAACAACCCCCTTCCAGGGGTGTAGAGATCCACCACCTATGGCAATGCACCTCACAATACCGCAGGTAGGCTTTAGTACCCCGATATCACATACCCTAATGGTAATTTTTCATCAGTAATTTGTCATTGTTAAGCATGCAAATCCAAATACCATGATCAGCTATTTTGTCCACTAAGGTCTCATGTTTGATTTAACATTGCTCATTTACATAAACACACCAGAGGTGCCAGAGGCAGTTGAAGACTGGGGGGCAGAGGGTGAGAGAGGGGCACTTAGTGATCTAAAAAGGACAGTTTTTTAAAACTATTTACTACCACAACATAGGTTCACTTGAAGGACATTTTAAGCTTAGCCAATTTCCCTTTTGGTGCTTGTATTGACATTTCTGACTTGTCTTACCTATCCCATGGCTGATAATTGTACATTAGCCCTAGTGAGAATAAATGTGATCATACTATAGATAATTTGAGGGTCCAATGTAAGGGATGCAGCACTTAGGAACTGCCTCTATCCATTAGTGACATGAGGGGCAATCCTGACATACATTTTCTATTACCCATCCTTAGATCCAAGTTGCATTTGAATATATGTTCAAAGGTTCATAGGTTGGTACTGGGCTATCTGCCCGAAGGCATATATTAGCCCAGCCACATTGTGTGGTATTCACCGCCCCTTTAGTAGTTCCCTAGACACTTGTACTAGCAGCTAGTACCATTGGCCCCTATCTAGTAGTGCTGTTGGTGTGATCCCCGGTGTGAACTTTCTGTTACCCATCCACTCATCAAGGTTCCTCTTGAAGAGTGATAGTGAGGGGCTCTGTCTTATGTAGATCGGGACCCTGTTCCATAGTAAGGGAAGTCTCTGTGAAGGGAATCTATCCCTCCAGCATGTTCTATTCATTGTTGTGTTGAGGTTTATATCCCTAGCGCGTGTAGATCGAGTAGATTTGGTTTTGCTAAGATGGAGCATGTTCAACAATTTTGGGTTGGACATGGCTCTGTACGTTAGACAGAGATCGCCTCTGAGAAAGCGGTATGCAACAGAGAACAGTCTTAGCTTTTTCAATCGTGCTGCATAGGGCAACTGTTTGAGGCCAGTAATCCTCTTGGTTAGGTACCTCTGTGGTCTCTCCAGCTGCTGGAGATGTCTAGCCAGGTACATTCCAATTGGTGCATTGTACTCAATAATGGGTCTGATGAGGGAAGAGTAGAGGGGCACCATTACATCCTTAGATCTTGATGCGAACCCTTTTGTGATCAGATGTGTCACATAAAAGGATTTTCTAACCACTTTGGCAACATGGTTATCAAAGGAAAGCTGACTATCTACTTGGGTCCCTAGATCCCTTATTTCTTCTTTAGATTTCAGGGGATTACCTCCTATGTTGTAGTTTGCGGGTACTCTGTTTTTTCCAAAGGGGATTACTATGCATTTGTTTGCATTTAGCTTGAGACCATAGCTTTGACACCATGCATCAGTCTCATTTAGACCCTTCTGGAGGATCTCCATGTCGACCGGAGACTCTAGTATAGCACCCAGTTTGCGGTAGTCTACAGCCCTTCCATGCTTGCCTGTACTTCTGAGAAGTATATGCCAAACAGGAGGGGCCCCAGGACAGAGCCCTGAGGCACACCACTCATTACTGGTCTGGATTCGGACATAGATCCCGCTACTCTTACTTTATGGGATCTGTCTGAGAGCCAGTTTGCGATCCATCTTGTGACGTAAGGGTTTATATGCCCATGCTGTTGAGCTTATCAATAATACCTGAATGGGGAATGGTGTCAAATGCTTTAGCAAGGTCAAGGTAAGCTGCGTGTACCTCCTTTCCCTTATCTATAGCCTTAGGAACTGTCTCAAAGAAATCCACCAGGTTCAGGAGGCATGTTCTGCCCGTGACAAAGCCGAACTGTGTGGGGTCCAGCGACTGGAAGTTCCCAATCTCTCCATTTATGAGTTCCATAATGATTCGCTCCATAGCCTTACAGATCAGACTGGTCAGGCTTATTGGTCGGTAGTTCCCAGGGTCAGTTGTGGCCCCAACCTTGTGTAGCGGGACCACCGTTGCCGTGCGTCATTCTATGGGCACATATCCTGTGGAGAGGCTGAGACTGAACAGGGTATTAAGATGCGGGGTTAATTCCTTTTGGAGCTCGCGTATGACACAACCTGGGACACCATCTGGTCCCATGCAGGCCGTGTTTTTAGCTTTAGATAGAGCCTTGTTAACCAACGTATCAGTAATAATTGGACTTGCACAATTCCCTGGAATGGTAATAGGCCCTGTAGGTGGTGGTGGTGGTGGTGGGGGGGGGGGGGGATTTGCACTGAACCTGTCAGCCAAGATGTTGGCAATGTCAGAAGGATCAGTGTATTTTGTTCCATTTTGTACTAGCTCAGAACAGACCTGAGCGCTGCTATTTAGGTTTTTGATGTAGCCATAGAAGGCCTTATGGTTATTCTTGGCATCCTTGGCAACTTTCTTTTCAAAATTAGCTTTAGTTGACTTGATGAAGGCCCTCAATTTCTTACTAATGCTGAGCAGGGATTATTTTTCTAGTTGAGATTTGGCCTTTTTTTGTATAGGTCTCCTCCTTCTATTGTAATGTTCGCTTATGGCCGGGGTCCACCAGACTGGTTTCTTCTTGCTTGATGGAGTCTTGGTTTTATTTGGGATAGCATGGTCCATGCAATCCTGAAGATGCATACAGAGTGCCTTGGTGTAGGATTCCGCATCCTGGATATCATTATCCTTCTGCAAGGGAATAGTGAAGCTTTCCACTTTGGATGCAAGTAGTTTGAAGTTTGCTTTGGAAAGGTTTTTGACTATGGTTTCTTTGACTGGGGGAGGTGGAGGGGTAAGGATGTCCAGGGTTATCAGTTTGTGGTCGGATCTGACCAAGGAGGACAGGGATGAGCTTTGTTTTACTTGAATGGATAGTCTGTTCTGAACAGTGGTAGGCTCTGTGATAGATATCTGTCTCTCCACAACATTCAGTTTAGATACCTGGACTGAGTATTTCTGATCTCAGTTGACTTGCTGATGTTCAGTAGGTCCATCTGTATTAGGTCGGATGATGCCTTGAGTGCCAGACATGTCACATCTAAGCACTCTGTAGGGTACTGAGTATAGTAATAAATCTTTAAGGTGGTCCATACAAGACCTATTGTTTAGGATAGAATACTGGGTATAGTGATAAATCTTTAAGGTAGTCCATACAAGACCTATTGTTTAGGACTTGTATCCTTTTAGTAAGGAATTTGTGTGGGTATTCAAAGTGGGGATTATACAAAATAATTGACCTAATGAGGGCTTTGTAAAGGGGGACAATAACATCTCTAGATCTAGTCACAATCAATTTGTTTATAAGCTGTGCAATATAGAAAGACTTTCTTATGACTCTGGGGACATGTTGGTCAAAAGTTAAATGACTGTACACAAAAGTTCCCAAATGCCAAACAACTGGGGCATTGTCAATTTGGCAGTTCCATGGAGTAGAGGACTTCCCAAAGGATACGATAACGTATTTCTTGGAGTTTAGTTTCAATTCATAATTCTAGCAATAGCTATTGTTTGGGATGAACCTTCCTGCATGATGGTTAAGTCATCTGGGGATTCAATAACTGTTCCTATCTTGCAGTCATCTCAAACTTAGTCAGCCAAAACTCTTTGGTATTTCCTTTTATGTTTGAGATGTAATATGCCAAACAGAAAAGTCTCCGCACCGAACCCCGGGGGACTCCATGGGTGACTGGTCTCTTCCCCTATTTTGATCTCCTGCATTCTGTGAGCAAGCATACATGTATGCATTCTTTTCACCTTCCTGATTATATTAAATTATATTCCTTGAATAATACAGCATCACTTGTTAGAATGTGTTTTAAATTTGCAGTTTGGAAAAGTCTTCTAGTAAGCAATGAAACAAAATGTATAAACCAATAATGACAAAACTACCCATTTCAGAAAATTTCAACCATAAAAGGCCACTCAAATGTCTGTCATTACAATCCACGTATATCAGTAAATATGCAAACTCTCTGCAGAAGTAAGTCATCTTAATAATTCCACATTAAAGGGATCTGTAACTAATGAAGAGGTTGCTGCTAGCAAACAACTTTATATTTCATTGTTTCATCTACAAATAAAGTACCTGTTGCCCTTGAAGAATAAATTGCCTATGCTACATTAAAAAATGATAAGCTAGTAATTTTGCATTGGGTAATGGTTGGCAAACTGAGAACAGAAACATTGTTACTAGGCAACTCCTCCAAAAGAGGATAGTCATAGGACTGCAGCATCCACTCCCTTTAAAGTACAACATGGTACAGTATCAGCGATCCAACTGCGTACTGTGGGAGTAGAACCCACAGCCTTCTGCATCAAAAGGCAAGTATACTACTTGTGGTGCTACTAACAATGCAAACAACTTACCATAAGTAGCACAACTTCTCTTCCCTTGAAGCTCTCAGCTCCTTGTAAAATCCACTTGACACAAACTAAATCGCTTAACTTTGCAGCACAAGAAATCTGGAAAAAGACAAAATTTATTTGGGGGGGGGGGGGCAAAGGCCCAAAACATGGGACACATTTTAAATATTGCTTGTATAATCTTAGAAAGTTGCTAAAATAAAGTGTATTGTGTTACCAGTTGTTTCCTGAAAGACAGGAAGACAAACTTAAAAGGCTACCATTATTGAGTGAATTCAGTTCTCAATGATTTGCCAAAAAAAACACATATTTTAAGAGTAACAGACCAAAAGTATGAGACAAATATTTTGTGAAAATCTGGACAGTTGAGTTATGGACTCAACTCCCTGAATCACAAGTGGTGGTATGGGTAGAGAATGCATACTCTTGTTTGAGCCTAAGTAACACTAACCACCAAGTATACCTAACTGGGGCATTTTACACACACACACACACACACACACACACACACACACACACACACACACACACACACACACACAAAATGGGGAACAGCACAACTCCTGCAGATACAAGAACAAAACTCTTCTGAATGGCATGACTCTGGCAGCACCAACAGAACAGCAGCAGCATAACTCCTGTACACAGAGCAATAAGAGAAGAACAGCTAGTTTAGGTAGTTTAACCTCTGCATGTAGAGTGAAAACTCCACTTATTTAATTTTTCCCCAACAGGTCTTGCAGATGTAAAAGTGGGGGGGGGAGTTCCCCCTCCCCCTGGCTCTATGGTTCCGGCGCCCATGAAACACACAGATTAAGTAATAAGTACCTGATCTGACACGAGGAACTAAAGTTTTGACCATACTGTTTTATTTACACTTTCTTACAAGACAAGTGATTTCTTACCTCACATTAAAGATTAGTTTTATTAAATATAGATCTTATGTACTCTGTTCCATGGCAATATCTGCTTCAAGCTCAAAATTCCAATACTGCATCCCACACAGCTCACTTCACTATTCTGTTTTTCATCTCCAAAGGTTCTCAAGTTCCATATTTTTAGTCACTGTAATTTTTTTCACTTCTTATTGATGGTTTATCTTTAGTTTCCCAATTTCTAAAGTTTTCTTCTAAGATGGTTCTTTAGCACATGTTGCTTTACACAAACAAAACATCTACATACTGAAATTAAATTCTCAAAGTGCAAGGCTTGGCATATTCACGTCATTTTTGTACTAAATACTTAGATTCCCAGAGTATGTGCTCCCAATAACCTCTTTCTGAATCATCACATCTCCAAACATGCGCCTTGTCTGCAGGAACATTTTTCCAAGTTTTGTTGGAGAATATAATTGTTTGTGCAAACATTTCCATGGAAAAACTCAACATTATCTTTATTTAGTTGCATATCTAGGATTGCGGGACATTGCCTCCACTGACCATCTATAGTCTGTGTTCATCCATTCACTCCATGCTATTTTTATATGTATCCTGCATGGTCTTCTCAAATCTATTACTGCCTCATACACTCCACTTACTACTCTTCTTTTTTGTTATTTCTGTTGTAGCTTCATTTATAAAATATCCAATTTGCAAGTTTAACAAAATTACCATACATCTCTGTGTACTCTAACTATAATATTAGAACTATTTATTCAAGTTGATCAGAGTTCAATAAACCAACAATCTGTCTAGCTTTATGTCATTCTATTACCTCATCTTTTATCATCTGCTTCAAAAATCTTCTTTCTTTGTTCTTTCTTCTTTAAATTCTCATGGCATTCTCTCCTATCTTTTTGATTACTACATTTGGTGTTATTCAAATTCTCCAAGGTCTAACTTCCTTTAACATGAAGGCTTGCTTAATATGTATGTATATAAGGTTGTATATGATGTTCTTAATATTCATTTTCTAGATGTGCCCATGTTACCTTGATGGGTACTATACCCATCATGTGTTTCCATTTGGGCATATATAATCCTGAAATTGAATAAATTAATCTAGGTTGCAGCCTTATATTACACCTGTGTAATCTTTCCCTTTTGTTATCCCAAAGAATCTCCTTAACTTCCTTTTTCATATTACTCCACTCTGGTCTCGACTGATGCACATAAGCCTGACCTGCAAAAAGAACCAGCAGGACCAAAGCATCTTAAACTGCTTGCATCTCACTATCAATGTCCATAAAGACTTAACATAGCCTTACTGCTTATAATCCTTGGAGTTGCTTCTTTGTAAATTTCCTTAGCTGGTTGTTCAACGTCCCATTTCAACCCAATTTCTAAGTATCTTATATTGTCATGACTACATAGAAAGGAACAACTCTGTACCAAGTTATATGTTGGCACACAATTCATTGATATAGCCTTTATTTTTTTTTCACTTACTTTATACACTGCTAAACTGTTAAAATATTTCTTCAGTTTAAACAAACAATTTTACATACAGTGTTCTGGATTAATAACGTAATACATTATCTGCAAAAACAGATATTTTATTATTAGTATTTCTCAATTTATAGGATCATAGGACGTTACTAGGCTACTGAACCTGAGGCCCTTATAAGCCAAGTTTAACCCATGTTTAGACAAGTCAGCACCCGATGCACCTGTCCAGCAGGGACATGGGTGGAATCCCAAAGATGTATTTTTCTGTTTCCCATCCAGTTATCCAGGTTGCACTTAAAAAGGGGTAAAGAAGTACTCTGCTTGACGTGGAGAGGGAGTCTATTCCACAGATGGTCTCTGGGACACAAATCTGTCTTCCCATCCAGTTATCCAGGTTGCACTTAAAAAGGGGTAAAGAAGTACTCTGCTTGACGTGGAGAGGGAGTCTATTCCACAGATGGTCTCTGGGACACAAATCTGTCCCGCCAACAAGTTCTATTGATGTCACAGACCAGGTTGAGGCCACACGTGGGTTAATGTAGTGGAGCTTGACTTGGGAACATGCAGCAGTCCCATCAAGACAGGGTCAGAGAATGCCTTGTATGCCAGAGTCACCTCCGAGGAGTTTGTATGAAACAGAGTAGAGGGATAAGGCCTTTAGCCTGTGTATGGCAGAGGCCCTGGATTCTCTTGGTGAGGAACCTCTGTGGCCACTCTCCAGTTGCCGCTTGTGTTTTGCAAGGTACATGCTGAATGGGGCATTGTACTCAATAATGGGCCTTATAAGGAAAGAATATAGGGATGTTATGACCCCCCCGTGTCCCTGGATGAGATGCCCTTACTTATGAGGTGGGCCATGTAGAAAGCTTTCCATACAACGGAAGCAACATGGTGGTCAAGTCAGGCTGCTATCAACCTGGGTGCCGAAATCCCTCGCAACCGATTGTGTGCTTAGAACATTGTTATTAATGTGATCATTTGTGGGAACGATACTCTCCCCCAAAGGGGATGATGATGCATTTTTTGGTATTCAGCTTGAGGCCATGTTTCTGGCACCAGTCATTTGCTTGGGTGAGACCCTCTTGTAGGATGTCCATATCACTAGGGGAATTGGATGACTGCTCTCAGCTTGCAGTCATCCCCAAACTTGGTCAGCAATAGCCCACTGGTTTTGGCCTGCACCTCAGAAAAGTATATTCCAAATAACAGAGGCCCCAAGATTGAACTCTGGTGCAAGTCGCTCATTACTGGTATACTGCTTGAGGTGGCGTCCCCTATTTTGACTAGGTGGGTTCTATCAGTGAGCCAGTTAGCTACCCATCTGGTACCATACAGACTGATGCCTAGTTGAGAGAGTTTATCTGTTATACCAGAGTTAACTGGATTAACTATCCAGTATATCCTTTGTAATCATAAGGGTTCTGTTAATATTCTCACATTTACCCATTTTCTATAAAACCACAATGATCCAGATCTATTTTTCTTGGCAAAATCTTTGCATTTTTTTTTTTTTTTGCCAAAACTCAAAACACTTTGTAGCCATGATTCAGAATCAAAATAGGTCTTTTGTGGCACTAGAACAAGATTTCCTCTTCTTTGATTAACTACGGATTCTTTCTAAGCTTAAGGCACATTCCCGCCTAGACATGTTAAGACACACTAGCAAGATTTACTTCCTACTCCATTTTGTCAAACTTCTTTTGGAATTCCATCCACACCCAGGGTTTTCCCTATATTCTGGTTGCTCAATACTCCTATAAATTTCAAGTTCCTTTAATTTTTTTATGTCTCTTAACAGTGGAAGTTGTAACTGTATGGAATATTACTACCATTTCCTGTTCATTACTCTCAATCTTTATACATTGTTTTTATGGAGTGTTTTTATGGAGTGTGTAATTATTCATCATCATGTTAATTTTTCCTAGATCCACTTCTACTCCTTCCTTTCTCATACCTCTCTAGTGATCATCCTTTCAATTTTTGGTGTCTCAAACATTGAGTCAACACTTCGGTTTAAAAAATCATTAAAATCAATGTTCATGTTTACATACACTTGCATATAGATATTCTAGCTTCATTCAATTGCTCTTCAACCTTTGTTCCCACTTATTCTTTGTTGCTTCTGTTAATCTCTTACTATCATGTCCCTCTAGCTATTTTCACTGTGACCATATTTCTGTCTTCAACTTACAATTATCCCAGTTCTTTGCAAGTTCTTTAACTGAACCAGTATCAGAGGTGTATTCAAGCAATAAAGTTTGATCACAATCATTAAATGGATTAATTTTCAGAAATAATACTGGAAAATGCCAGTGTTTATCACAACATACCTCTACCTCTGTATTTGTACAGGTGCATAGTCTGACACTACCATAGGATGTGGAAATTGCCCTCCCCTACTGTAAATTTGATTTTGGGCACTCCGTCCAATCCCATCTCATTTTCTCACTCAACTGAGTACAGTGAGATCATCTGGGAAGGGCTACCCCTTTGCTTTGATGATTCTGGACACTCCTCCCAGTTCCATCCAATCAGCTCAGTCTACTGTGTACAGAGTATTTGGGAAGGCCAACCCCTTTCTTAATTTTGAATTGTGTTCAGATTCCTCCCTCAACTTGAAAAAAAAATACACTTTACTCAGCTACTTTTACTGTAACTGTGTTCCTTCTATTTTATTACATTATTTTGCTTTGCCGCTTGCTCTTATGTGTTCAAGTGCTTTTATTCTGCTGCATGTATTACTGCTTGTTATTAAAAAAATCTAGTATTGAATATAATTTGCAATGTGATGAATGGAAAGCTTTGTTAACTCTTGGAAAGTTGGGTGAGATTGTTTTCAAGCCATCTGATAAGGGGAATAAATTGGTAGCCATGCACTTTGCAGATTGTCTATGTGTATGGATCACTTATGTGATACTAATACATATAAAGTGGTGGATTTAAAGGTATATACTAGATCCATTGAAGAATATGAGGATCTTATTAACAAAGGGGTGAGATTGGGTTATTTCTGTCAAACAGAAATTAAGAAAAAGTTTCAGGTGGAAGGTTCTAAAATGGCTTTATTCTACTGCCTCCCTAAAATACACAAAAGTTTATCTAAGCCTCCAGGTAGGCCTATAGTTTCAGGTTCTTATTATTTTTTGCATAATTTAGGTATTTTTTTACATCATTTTTTGTCTTCACATGTTATTAGATTACCTTCATATATCTGTGATGTTTTTGATTTTTTGGAAAAAATAAAAATGACAGAAATAAATCAGAATATGCTATGGGTCACTATTGATGTTAAGAGCCTATATACTAATATTAAACATCAGTTTGGCATAGAGGCCATTAGGTTCTTTTTAGGTGATTTTCCTGCTACAGAATTTATAGTTGAATTGGTTTATTTTTGTTTGACTCATAATTTTTTTGAATTTAATCATGTTTTATATCAGCAGCTACAGGGTACGGCTATGGGGGCTTCATTTGCCCTCATGTATGCCAATCTCTTTATGGGATTATTTGAATTGGAAGTTATTTATAAACATACATTTTTTTTATACACATGTGATTGAATACTATAGGTATGTGGATGATTTGATTTTCTTAGTGGAAGCTACTGAAGAAGAAATTAGGGAATTTGTTAACGATATTAATAAAAACAAATATCTGTTAAAATTTGATGGGCTGAATATTGGACATATTATTCCATTTTTGGATGTCGTGTTAGATATTTCTGATGGTAGGAATATTGTTACTTCATTAAATAGAAAATTTGAAGGAGTTAATCAATATTTACATGGTACTAGTGGGCATCCTCCCCACACTTTAAATGCTTTACCTTATGGGGAAATGCTACGAATATATAGACTTTGTAATAAGCCTGAAATTTTTCATAAAGAAATGAAGTCTTTGGTTAATTCCTTCATAAATAGAGGGTATAGTAAGGAAATTTTGAATAAAAGTTTTGATAGGTTGGTTAGAGGGGTTAAACTGACAGGTTTTAGAAATGTTCATATTTTTGATCATGAAGTGGTACGATATGATAATATTAATAACCAAAATTAAAATATTTATTTTGTAACTACTTTTGGTTGTTTTACTAGACAGTTTCTTGATATAGTGAGCCGTTTTTGGCTCTTTTTATGTTCTTTAAAGAATGTTCAACAGTGGTTGAATGTGAATTTAAAATTTTCTTACCGTAGGGGAAGAAATATTAAAAACTTTTTAGTTAAAAGTAAGTTTAGTATACCCTCTTCAGAAATATATAGTGAACCTTCTAAAGTTGGAACTTTTCCTTGTGGAAGGTGTAAAGCCTGTAAGCATATTGTACCTTGTTTTACTTCTATTAATAATGTTAAATTCAGTACTAACAATTGTTTTTACTGTAACTCAGTAGGTGTTGTATATTCCTTGCGATGTCCCTGTAATAAATTTTACATAGGAGAGACAAAAAGGGCATTTAAAACAAGGCTTTTAGAGCATATTAGGGACATAAATAATGCTAATGTTGATAGTCCTGTAGCTTTACATTTTGCACAATATCATAACAAAAGCAGTGTTGGTTTAAAAGGCACTGTGTTAGAACAAATTTGTGTCTCTGCATATCATAATATTAATGTGAAAACTCTTATTACAAAAAGAAGCTCTGTACATTTTAAAATTTAAAACTATGTCTCCTTTTGGGCTTAATGAGGAGTTCAACTGGAAGGCATTACTTAATTGATGAATGAGTTAATTGATTAATTGTATAATTATTTTATATTTAGATGTATAAATTGCTATGTCACAGAGAGTGTTTTATTCTCCTTGAAGGCTTTGGCCGAGACGTCAGAGATTTGAGCTTTTATTAAATTTGTTGGTGGATACTGTGCTTGTTGTTTTTTACTGCTTGTTATTACCCTGATTAAAATTTAGCTGTTATTCTAAGCATCTTAGTTTTGGTTTTAGCACTTGGGATTCAGACCAGTTACTTTACATTTAAGAAGGTTTCTTGATCTACACTCTTGTGGACAAACCTTTATCAAGACCCTCTCTCCATAATTCTGCTCAAGAATCCAGGACACTATGTCTGGACAATTCCCATCAGTTTCTCCTACCAGCATGGTCAACATGGGCATACTGAGACAGCATAGCAACTGTCTCATGTTCACGGACAACCCTCTTCTCCTAGCACATAACTCTACTTGTGTGAACTGCATCTACATCAGTAACCTGGAATCCATGCTCTCTCGCGCCACAGTCAGTACTCTTGACAGAGAGGAGATTGCCAGCACAAACACCACACCACTCACATTACATTGCCAAGCACAACACACACACACACACACACACACACACACACACACACACACACACACACACACCTATGCAGAGGACCTCAATAAAAAAACTTACCTAAACAGAGACTTCCAAAACACACAAACATTTCACACACAACACCAAACATCCCACACTGCAGACACACCAGTGTGACAAACACAGCCCATAAGGCATAACAATAAACCAACACAGCCCACAGGGCATAACAATAAACCAAACATACTAGTCACTGGTGACTCCATGTCCCAGACAGGTATGACCCTAGCCCCAAGCAGTATCCTACCTTCACCAAGAATGATAGCACAATACCAACAAAAAATAACTGACTTCAACAACTGGCTTAGTTTCTGGTGTCATTCTAAGGGGAATCCAGTATCTGTCTGCCTGTGATAGCATGGTTGACAGGCCTCGATGCTTTGTCAAAGATGGCCTCCACCAATCACCTATGGGATTCTGGATTGTAGCCATGGCTCTTGCTCTCCCTTTGTGTCGTTTTTAGGCAATGTTCCAAAGACAAATCTTCCAATATAAAAGATCGGTCAAAAAGCAAATTGAAGGTCATGCTGCTTAACGCTAGGAGCCTTATCCTAAAAATGCACTCACTGGAGGTTCTCCTTGCACTGGAAGATGTAGAAGTCTGTGTGGTTACAGAATCTTGGTTCAGGGCTGTGGAAAGCACCCCTGGCTTACCAGGCTATACCTCATTCCACACGCCAACCCACAAATGAGGTTGAGAAAACTAAGGGTGGTGGAGTCTCTATCTTCATTAAGGACAGGCACACCTCCAGATTGGTTTGCTAGCATGATCCATTGGAACGACCCTAGGTGAAACTGACAGTTGGGATGACACACATCCAAGTTGTAGCCAGCTACAGACCATCCTCCATGACTCAGAACATCCACTCCTCCTACCTGGACCTACTTGACTCCATCAAGGTACTCCCCTAATACTCTGATCCTTGGGGACCAACTAACCCACCATAGACTGAGTGAACTATTCCTGCACTAATGTGCTCACTTAACGATTCCTTGACTTCAGTTCTTACACACTAGACCAGCTTGTCTCATCCCCCACAAGGGGAGATAACTTTCTGGATTTGGATCTCATCAACATGGGCGACAGCTGCACCACTATGTTCTTCCCTGGTGAGATCAGATCATCAGTCTATCTCTTTCAAAGTTTCTATCACACCCAACCCCAACTGTAATGAGGGTATTCGTAGCTTCATACCACTGCCCCCCTCAGAGGATGCAGGCAACTATGCTGAACAGTATGCCAATGCAGTATACAAGCACCTGTACAACTGCATGGACTCAGACATACTCAAAAGAACTAAAACCTGCTCCTCAAGGAAACACAAACCTGTCTGGTGGACATCCCCTACCAACAGGCATTACAACAAAAGGAAGAAACTGCTGTCCAAGGGTAAAAAGGAACAATTTCCAAATTGGAAAAACTCCCTCCTTAGCCTCAACAAGCAAATTAGATCACTAGTGAAAACCTCCAAAGACAATTATGAATTGCAACTAGTCTCTGAAACAAAGGGAAACCACAAAGCCTTCTTCGGTTACATCAGGAACCTCCATGGCAAAGCTTAGGTTTGTTCCAAATTAGTACTTAATGGTATCACTTACACTGTTCCTGTTGACTTAGCCAACCTGATAGCAGATAGGTTCAGCACAAACTTCACCCCTCTGTCCCACCCCCCAAAGGCTCATTCAACATCCTCGATACTTGTCCCACACATCACATCTCCATAGATCAAGTGTTAACAGGTACTATCCAAGGCAAAGAACACAGCTTCCATGAGACCACACAGTATCCTAGGCTGTATTCTGCACCATCTCCAGCAAGAACTAGCTTTGCCATTGAGCACCGTATTCAACCACAGCCTACATACATGCTTCATTCTAGTAGAGTGGAGAATTGCATCCCTTTGCACAGAGGACGTGCCACTACTGACCCTGGAAACTATTGCCTCTTTAGCTTGACAAGTCTGATCTATAAACCCATGGACCGTATTATTATGGATCTCATAAACAAGGACATAGGCAATCTCCAAGTACTTGACCCCACCCAGTTCGGAGTCATCAAGGGCAGATCTTGCCTGTTGAACCTGGTTGACTTCTTTGAGAGTGTTGCCAAGGCCCTGGCTGAGGGGAAGTCAATACATGCACCTTACCTTGACTTGGCCAAGGCATTTGACACAATCCCCAACTCAGGCATCATCAAAAAGCTAACACAACTTGGCGAAAATCCCTATCTCATCAGGTGGGTAGCTAACTGGCTCACTGATAGGACCCACAATATCAAAATAGGTGCCCCACTTCAGACAGAAGACCAATCACTAGTGGTGTTCCCAGGGATCTGTCCTGGGACTCCTACCATTTGACATCTACTTCTCAGAGGTCCAGGCAAAGATAAAAAGGCATCTGGCAAGTTTGAGGACGATTGTAAGTTGGGTGCTGTCATTGACTCCCCAAATGATGTTAATATACTGCAAGGAGGTCTTACAGCAACAAATGCCTGCTGCTAAGTCATGGCCTTAAGGTAAATGCAAAAAAAAAAAATGTATTATCATACTATTGGACAAAAACATGGCCCCTACCGATTACCATATCAATGACACCCCCCTAAGCATACAAAGTACAGTTGTGTACACTTACCATAAATGTAGATGCTAGAGTGTATTCACTGTTGAAGTCATTACATTTGGGTTATCTGCTTTGCAGTAGGCCTCAGTCAGCCTGATTAACAAAGTCTTGGGTCCTGCATCGGTTGCTTTCCCTTCTTCCATGACGTCAGGGGTATAAAACATGCAGCTGATGCCATTACATCAGTTTTTCTTGCCCCAGATGTCAGGTGCCCCCCTAATGGGAAGCAATTAAATATATAAATACAAGGATACACCTCCAACAGAAAAGCAAATACTATGCTCTAAAAGCTTTTTGGTGTAAGTGAGAGTAGAGGTATAGCCAAAGGAAGAAAAGGGGGCTGGAGGGAGGGTAACCAGGACTGCAACAGTGAATACACTCGAACATGTACATTTATGGTAAGTGTACACAACTATACTATGCTCTTCAGGTTTCACTGTTGCAGTCATTACATTTGAGTAGATTCCCAAAGTTAAGATTGGGAAGAGGAATTTAATAGAATTAGGACCAACTATAAGGCCCTGCAAGACTGCAGTGGCAAAACCAGCCCTGGATTTGGAGAAAATTGGCAAATGGTAATGCTTGGTGAAAGTATGTACATAATTCCTCCTGGTAGCAGCTTCTAAGATGTCCCTAGTAGGGACTCCCCTGAGAAAGGCTGTAGAGGTGGATGCAGCCCTGGCTGAATGGGGTCTGATGCCCTGTGGGATAGGTTTTCCATGGTGCTTATAGCAGAAATGAATGCAGTGGCCTATCCATTTTGAAATGGTTTGTTTTGAAATAGCTTTCCCCTCTGTCCCTGCAGCAAATGCCACAAGTAGTTGTTCAGATTTCCTTTGAGGTTTAGTCCTGTCCAAGTAGAATCTGAGCTGTCTGTGCACATCTAAAGAGTGCAGTATCCGTTCCCCTTTGTTCTGTGGGTTAGGAAAAAAGGTAGGCAAATGAATGGACTGATTAAGAGCCACACTGGATACCACCTTGGGCATGAAGGAGGGATTGGTTCTGAGGGACACCCTATCCGCATGAAAGAGGATGAAAGGTTCCATTGCCATAAGGGCCTGTAATTCAGATACCCTTATTGCAGAAGTGATTGCCAAAAGGAAAGCGATTTTCCAGGAAAGAAATTTTAAAACTGCAGTAGCAACTGGCTTGAAGGGAGGAAGAGTGAGCTTCTCCAAGACAAAGTTAAGATCCCAGGCTGGAGTTGGAGCTCTCCTGGGTGGCAATAGATTTTTGGCCCCTCTAAGAAACTGCTTGAGCAGTGGGCGAGAGAAGAGGGGAGGCTCTGTGTTATAATGAGCTGAAATGGCTGAGGCATGAATTTTGATGGAGGACAAAGACAAGCCCTTATGAAGCATCTCAGTTAAGTATTGTAGAATCTGAGGTAAACTGGGCACTGCTGCATTCATTCCTTGAGATTGGTTCCAAGCACAGAATCTTTTCTATTTTGCAGCTTAAGATTTTCTAGTACCAGGCCTCCTTGCCTCTAAAATGATATCCATCACTGATTTACTGACGGATGGTAAAGGAGAGATTAGGTAATTAGCCATGCTGCTAGGTTCAGGGTTTGCAGCTGAGGGTGTAGAATCATGTTCTCTTGCTGAGACAACAGGGAAGGAGTCTTGAGGCAGGTGCCATGGAGCCAAGCATGACACTGCGCAAGAGTGGGTACCATTGTTGGTGAGGCCAGTCTGGTGCAATTAAAATCATCCTTGGCTTGTCCTGTTTGATCTTTAGTAGTACCTTGGTGCGCAGAGGCAGAGGAGGAAAGGCATAAACTAATAGTTTTTTTCCAGCTGAAGGACAGAGCATCTACTTTCCAGGCTTGCTTGTGGAAAATCCTTGTGTAAAATTTGTCCAGTTGATGGTTCTGGGGGGAGGCAAACTGGTCTATATCCCCCATTTGCTTGTCAACATGTTGAAAACCCTTGGTTCCAGTTTCCATTCATGTGGATCCATGAAGTTTCTGCTTAGTAAGTCTGCCAGTGTATTTAGTTTTCCTGGCAGGACTTGAGCTTGCAGATTCACTTGGTAGCTCAAGGCTGTGTTCCACAATGCCATGGCTAGTCTGCAGTGGGGGTAAGAATGTGTACCCCCCTGCTTGTTTATGTACCACATGACAGTGGTGTTGTCTGTCTTTACCATTAGTTGTCCTGGAAGAATGTGGTCCTTGAAGGCCGTCAGGGAATTCTGTACAGCTAACATTTCCTTTTGATTTATGTGCAGGTGCATTTGATTTGGGTTCCATTTGCCCTGAATGCACTTCCCTGCCAGGTGAGCCCCCCATGCATAGTCTGATGCGACTGTTGTTGAGATTTGTTTGGAAGGGGATAATGTGAATGGTAGTCCCCTGTTTTGGTGGCAGACCTCTGTCCACCAAAGGAACTCTAGGCGTAGGCAAGGTATGACAGGAATCCTCGCTTCCAGATCCTATGAATGTTGACACAATAGGCTTTTGGAGATACCATTGTAGTTTCCTCATATGCAGCCTTGCATATGGAATTAGAAGAATGCATGAGGCCATGGACCCCAAGGCTTGCAGTATTTGCCTTGCAGATAGCCGGGTTTTTGTGGCCACTTGTTTGAAATAAGTTGTCAAATGTATCCGTTTCTCTGGTGTGAGGAAAGCCATCTGGGAAGTTGTATTCAAGCTTGCTCCCAGGAATATAATTTGTTGACAGGGTACCAAGTGGGATTTCTTTCATTTATGGTGAACCCCAGACATGTCAGTACCCTTTGAACAAAGGCCAGATGATTAAAGAGAATGTCCTTGCTTTCTGCCTGAATTAGACAATCATCCAGGTATGGGTATATTTGAATATTTATTTGCATGCAAAATGCAATGACTGGAGCTAGGCACTTTGTGAATACCCTGGGTGCAGTAGATAAGCCAAAGGGCAGTGCAGAGAACTGATGGTGCATGTAGCCTGCTTTGAAGCATATGTATCATCTGCAAGACTCCCTGATAGGGATGTGCAGGTATGCTTCTTTTAAGTCTAGTGTTGCCAACCATGCATCCTTGCCTAGCATAGGAAGCAGCTGGTAAAAAGTCAGCATTCAGAATTTTGGAATCACCAGAAAGGTGTTTAGAATGGAAAGGTCCAGGATAGGACGCCATGTATTGCCTTTTCTGGGTACCAGGAAAAGTCTCTAATAGAAACCTTGTCCCTTTTCCTGTTCTGGTACTAAATGAATAGCCCCCATGTTTAAGAGAGAGAGCATACCTGATTTTGTGCCTCTGCCCACTGATTTAGGGGTAGATCTGGCAACCTGCTTGGTGTTGGTAACATGTGGAAATGAAATCTGTATCTTTGGGACACTATATTTAGAACCCATTTGTCCTGGGTAATGAGTTCCCAGTTTCTGGCCTGCAGACCAATCTTTCCGCCTAAAGGAGCATTCAGTTGGGAAGTGCTTGGAAGTCTTAAAAGCAGGTCATTGAGATGGATTTCCATAGGGGGGAGTCTTGCTGCTCCCAGGTCTGGGTGCAGAAACCCCCCACTGCCTAGTCTTGTGTGTCCCTTGGGACTGAAACCTGGGGTTTCTGCTGTGTCTGGGTTTGGCTTGAGAAGACCTGGAAGGGGCTGAAAAGGACCAATTTTTAGAGGGCCAGTACCTACTAAATCTAGGAGGCTGAACTTGTAAACAATCTTTAACAGTTTGCATAGATTTAGCTTTATCTTCCATCTTTTTAAGAACTTCCTCAGCCATGTTGCCAAACAGGCGGTCCTGATTTAAGGAAGCACCCAACAATTTAGCTTTAACATTATCTGGCAAAGATTGCTCCTTATGCCAAGCATGCCTTCTGAGCACAGACCCAGTAGCAGCAGCCCTGCAAGAGGCCTCTAATGAATCAAATCCACATCGCAAAGTATGTTTTCCAACCTGTTCAGCAGAATGCATTAAACCCTGTAATTCTTTATTTTCAGCATAGTCGGGCATTAACATCATTTTCTGTTTAAGCAATCCAATAACAAGTTGTTGATATTTTAACATATGAAACTGGCAGTTTAAAGCCCTAATGGCCAAGGTTGCAGAAGTGTAAACTTTCTTGCCCCATCTATCCAGCACCCTGGAGTCTCTATCAGAGGGGGTAGGATTTTTAGCACTAGAAGCCTTAATGCCCTTGGGTCCCTGTGAAAGTCTCCAGATCCGCAATAGGATTTTTAAAAAGGAACTTGTGAGAATCAGGAACCCTGTAATATCCATCAGGTTTTCTGGGAGCAGGAGGCAAAGAATCAGGGTCCAAACTAGATTCTGAAAAAGGCATCATCAACAATGTCTAGTACAGAAGGTATAGCTAAAGGCCTATGCTGAGGCAGGAGTAAGAAATCCCCAAGCTTCTATTTAGAATCAGAAAAATCCTGGCTTTCCCAGTGGAAATGCTCCCTTAGAGTATGTAAGGTTTCCCAAAACAAAAATCTTCTAGAGGGGAAGCAGAGGGAATAGAGTCCTCTGCATCAGAATCCTCATAAGTAGATAAGGGCAAATCCAGATCATCAGAAAAATCAGAATCCTGTTCAGAAGATTCATAAACAACTTCAGCCCTAGGTCTCTTAGAAGGGGGAGGTTGGCTTCCCCCAATTAGAGTTATAAGATCTTCAGCCATTCGTATCATTTGTTTTTTAGGCATAGAGGCTTGAGCATGCGGCCTGGGTGTCAGTTTCTTAGGCATGATTCGAGATTTTGGCCTAAATGAAGAAGAAGGTGTCTGTTTAATATGCAAGTCCATAGGCCTGAATACACCCTCAGAAGCCGGTGCCTGCACAGTGGCTCCAGACCCATCCAAGGTAGAGACATCCGCAGGTTCCACAGTTGAAGCATCTCGCGGCATACCGGACCCCAAATGGGTCTCAGTAGAGGCCTGCGAGTCATAAGTAAAAGGCATCAGGGACTGAGAAAGTGCCTGTGTACCGGCGAACTGGCGACTGGCTTAGGAGAAGCGTCGTCAGCAGCTTTGGACCTCTGTGGCCTGTCTCGGTCTTTATATTTGAGTTTTTTTGGAAATACGGTAGTCGGAAGGCTAACCGACATTTCCGGATAATTAAACTGAGAACCGAAATATTTAGAAGCGAAAATATACAGACGACGGATGGTGCACTGTTTAAATAAAGCACAAAACCGACAGCAAGACACGTTGTGGTCAGGGCCTAGTCAAGGAATACAGTACGAATGAAAATCTTTGAGAGGTATTTGCTTTCCACAAGTAATGCAATTATTAGCTTTTACTGACATCGGTAAGGAGCAAGTAAAAGTTTCCCCAATGGGGTACTTAGCTTTAGTTGAAGACTTTGGTTCTGAAACTCGAAAACGAAAATTTCAGGAGTCGGCCGACCAGCAATTGCAAACTGCTTCTGCTTCGGGCACCGCACGGCAAGAAAGACTGATGTAATGGCGTCGGCTGCATGTTTTATACCCCCGACGACCTGACGTCATGGAGGAAGGGACAGCAACTGACGCGGGACCCAAGACTTTGTTAAAATTAGGCCAACTGAGGGCTACTGCAAAGCAGATAACCCAAATGTAATGACTAACAGTGAAACACGAAGAACATCCTGTGGTGAGAGACCTGGGTACTCAGGTTGACAACAATCTCACATTTGACTATTATGTAATGGCAGTGGTTAAAAAAGCCCTTCACTTGGTTCATCTCATACGTAAAGAGATTGCATCCAGAAAAAAAGGACTGTACTCCTCCCTCATTACGCCAATAATGGAGTACAACTCCCCGTTTGGTACGTACCTCTCCAAACACCTGCACCAACTGGAAAGGCCACAAATACCTAGCAAAGATAATCCATGGCCTCCAACACCTATCCTATGTGGACAGGCTCAAATCACTATCACTCTACTCGGTATCATACAGATTGCACAGAGGTGTCTGCGTCTCACCTACAAGGCAATTTCGTACCCTGCCCTACTAGAGATGATCCATAAGTCTAACTCCTCACGTATTACCCATTTGAAAGTCCTAAGCCTAGTGTGCAACATCAATAAAACCTGCTGGAGAGACCAGTTCGTCTCCCAGTGGCTGCCCTGTTTCTAGAATAGGCTTCTCATACATGTCAAACAGAGTACCTCACTGACCTTCTTCAAGCACAATGTTGATGAGTGGATGGGAAACCACAAATTTGTCTTAGGGTTCCACTTGTGTCCCTCAATGACAGGAGTACAGGTGTTGACTGACATTTCTTTTTTGGGGATAAACTCTTGGCTTGGCTTGTAAAGCCCTCAGGGCCATTAGCCTAGTAACCTCCTATAATCCTATGTGTTTTCATGGCAAGTACAATGTTAGAATATCGTTTTCATATGCAACATCTTATCTTGCTCATAAACCTTATTTTGTTGAAAAAGTGTATATTTCACTTCATCCTGCCTTATTTTCATTACATTAATAAAATCAAATACATACACATATTACCTAAAGGTAACTACCCCCTCATACCTTGATCAACCAGAAACACATTTCCTAGTCTTCTAGTCTCTTGCTACTATTAATAAATACATCCTTATTAAAAGGACAGACCTTTTCCCATATTATTCTTTATATCTTCACTCGCTACGCTAGTGTATATCCTATATCTGTCAGTCCTTCATTTGTTCCTCAGTCTTTATTCCTATGAATACCTACCCCCCTTGAAACACTGAAGGAGGATAATCCCCCAAAGCTTTGTTGTTTGTATTATCAAAGTATTTCTATTTCTGGATTTGTTTCTTCGTATACCTGCTCCATTACCAGGACTCTTGCAGTTAAGCAGCACTGCATGCAAATATTTCCAGGAGAGTCATGGTAGTTTTATGAATTATGTAGTGTGTGTATACAAAATCAAACTTATAATTGGTAAGGGATTATGCCCTTTCCCCACTGTAGCGTGCCCTTGGAGATAGTACAGATAATTAGCAGGTAGTGTGGGAGGTACCACCTGCCAAAACAATGGTTTTGAATCTGGTTAGATTTTGGTTAATATTCTGACTTTAGGACTATTAAGTAGAGCTATACAGATGGGGGGGGGGGGGCTTTATTAATTTCACACATTGAGCAAGGACATGGGGATATCGTATAAAAAAAAGAACTCAAACCCCTTTAAAAAGTCCTTCATTAACTTCATGTAGAATACATTTTTTTTCCTTTTTAATGATCATTCAGCTTAAAATTACATATATTGCTCAAGTCCTGCTTTTCCTTAATTTTCATTCCTCCTCCTCTTGAGCTTTATTCTGCATTGACTGTTCCAACCAATTATGTTCTTTTATGGAATTTCTTCCTTCACTTTAGTGGATATCCCACCTCTGTTCTTTATCTCCTTTACTTCTTCTTCTTCTTCTTCTTCTTTCGGCTTTTCCCGGTTAGGGGTCGCCACAGCGGATCACCTTGTCCGCACAATATTCAATATTTCATTATGGTTAAGATTTTGATTGCCAGTTTTGAGTAATTTCTTTTTTGGAAAGCCAATGGTATCAAATTTAGCAACCCCTCACTAGGGTCTATATCAGAACATCAAAGTTTTAAAACTTCGAATGTTCTAATATCGACCCGTTTTCAGCGAACGCTAAAAATAGTGAAGCTGCAGAACACCAAATTCTTTCCTAGGGAAAGAATTTGGTTGGATGTTCTGTTGCTATTTTCAGCGCTGTGGTGGAAAGTTACGGGTCAGGTTCAGGTAAGTGTGCGACTGTGTCATCGTTAAGGTTAGGGCATGGGTTAGGTGAGTTAGGGTTAGAGTGCAGGTTAGGTCAATGTGCGATAGTGACGGACCTTAGGGTTAGGGTTAAGCTAAGTGGATAGATAGTAGTGTATGCACAGTTTAGTGTAGGGTTAGTTGTAGGATTTTAAGTGTATATGTGTGGATTGATGTTTTTTAGGTGTGCTTGTGTTGTGTGTGTATGTGTTTCGGAATAGCAAATTTTTTCCTTTGGAAAAAATTCACTGTTCTTAATGTTCGATATTATGTGGTTTAGATATTTTAGGTTCAACGAAATAGCGTTCGCCATTTTCATCTTTCGATACCATGAAAACGCCCTCACTATCCCTAGGCAATTCAGGTATTCTATCACAACTCAAAATAAACATTTCCTTAAGTTACAAGCAATCCTTTGCTCCCATAATGTTTCTGGCAACTTACCCTGTTGAGCATTTTTAAAAATTTGCCAGCATATTACATTCCCAAAAGACTTTCCCAATTACCTCTTTCTCTCTGTCTTTCCTCATCACTCCTCCAACAATTGCTATCAGAGGAAAATTCAATGAAGTCTGCTTCAGGTATAAAAATGCATATGCAAACATCCCTGAAAAAATATAAAATCTTCTGGACTTTGTTGCATACTTGGGAGCCATACACACCCATCCAGTGTTCCTTTGTAAATTGCCTATCCAATTTCGCTTCCAAAACTTTTCTAACTTCTTCTGATAGGTTTTTTATTGCAACATATCTTCAATGCCTCACTAATTATCTGTTTAACAGTGGCATATTTTCAAGACAACTAAAATTTCAGCTAGAGCTGTTCTTTCACTTAGCTCCTTCCTATCCTCTACTCTTTGACTAAACACTTATCAATCTCTGTTAAACAAGGGTGTCTCTAACCTGCAGTTCTCTTATCCACTTGGCCTCTTTCCACTCTATTTACTTTTGTTCCATAGTTACTTGCTCCCAATATCACGGATCCTTTTGAAAGCTTTCACAATAAATCCCAGGGCCCTTTTGCCTATTTTCTATATCCCTACTTCCAGTTATCCCTATTAGTAAACTCTTTTCCATTCTAATGTTCACTTAGTTATTAGAATATGTTCTGTCTTAAAAATATAATAACCTGCATGTCTGTTACTCTCCTTAATTGTCTGCATCCAAAAATCCAGCTTTTATTTCTTGAACGAGCCACTCCCCGATCCTGTTTTTATCATCATGACTTTCCACTTTGATTTGTACCCTTCTGCTCATGTTATGTATATGAATGCCAAATCAGGAAATTATAAGCCACTTTAGTTAAGTGGACTTGGTTGTTTCTCCCCATTAGGCATCAGCCTAGAGCCAATACAATCCTACTTAAGAAAACATCTGATATTCTAATAAATCATAACATAAGAAGCATACTAAAAAAAAAAAAAAAAAAAAAAAAAAAAAAAAAAAAAAAAAACTGCGATCCATGCAACTACAGCATTATACTTACCTTCCTCACAGAAACATGGCTCAAACCACACATTAAAAACAAAAATACTTCCCCCTGGTTACAGCATACTACAAAAAGACTGTACAGCTAAAAGAAAAGATGGAGTCACTCCCCTATATCAGAACATCATCCATGCTGAACTACTTAACATAGAAATCCCTGCATTTAATAATGCAGAGATTCTACTTGCTAAGGTAAGTCTAAATACACAAAAACGGCTAAATATCTTAGGCTCATATATCCCTCCAGGAGATATCAAAACTCTAGAATCTCTTCTCCATTGGGCATCAGAAACTCTCCTCAAGAAACCATTATACTAGGTGACTTTAATATGATTTGAGGGTGGGGTGAGTTAAGTAAGGTCCAATCAATACTGACCTTCATGGCTTCTCACAGCTTATACAAACCCCTAACTAGGGTAGACAAAACCTCAAAAAAAAGAATCAATACTAGACTGGATTCTCACCAATTGCCCATCTTCCATTCAAAATTTCGACAGACTATCCAACACTCAAAATGACCACCTCCCAACCTTAATCAGAGACCATACTAAACACACTAAAAACTTCAGGGCTGACCATCTTAATATAGTCCTTAAACACTAACTGGTCCCCCCTTTTAACATTTTCTTTAGATGAAGCAGTATTTCAACACCATCTTCTTCTTAGGCATTCTTAACCAACTTGCCCCACCAAGACAGATCTGCACTA
Source organism: Protopterus annectens (assembly GCF_019279795.1). Taxonomy (NCBI): domain Eukaryota; kingdom Metazoa; phylum Chordata; order Ceratodontiformes; family Protopteridae; genus Protopterus; species Protopterus annectens. The sequence continues at coordinate 926,381,543 of NC_056728.1, forward strand.
AAACCATATATGCCCCATGGCTTACCAAGAGCACTAGGCAACTTACGAAATAAAGGACAAAGCATGGGACACCTAGTGCAAAAAAACAAAAAAAAACAAAATCGGACTAGACAAACAAAAATACTTTAGTGAAATTCAAACTATGCACAATACCAACACGCAAAAGTTCTGGGCTGCTATAAACAGTACACTCCAACCAGGTAAATCCTCATCCAAACATAGACACTACCTCTATAAACACAGCCACTCAGGTCAATGAGTTCTTTGTCAACTCTATACTAAAGCTGTCAACAGACCCACCCTCCTCAAACCCCACTATACTATGTAACCCATCAAATAACGCCAACTCCTTCACCTTTCAACCTGTACCAACTTACACCATCTATAGACACCTAACCAAACTTAAACCCACCACCTTAGCAGTAGACAAACTACCTGCCAAATTCCTACAAATGCCTGCCACAGCCATTTCCTACCAAATTCCTACAAATACCCGCCACAGCCATTTCCTACCCAATCTCTATAATCATGAACATATAAATCTCAGAACAAAAGGAGCCACTTCTCTGGAATATCTCCTACATTATACCAATACACAAAGGGGGCATCTCCACTGACCTAACAAACTACTGCCCTATAGCTATACTTTCCCCACTGGCTAAACTATTGGAAAAATTTACCCACATCCAGATCCTAACACAGCTCTCCCTTGCATAATTTGGAAAAGGAGGGCTGAAAAATGTTAGATTCCCTGGATCAGCTTGCCCGTTTCATCACACTTTTTGATCACCTTTACAGCAGAGGAGCCAAACGCTAAATCTCTATCAGAAGGAGAACTTAAATATTATTTTTGACATCTGCCTTTTTAGGAACAGCTGTCTGGCTATCAAGAAAATTGCAGACAGTAAGACACATCCTCTAAGACAACAGGCAGGAGGAATGGGTATAAGTTCTGGAAAATGCTTCTGTAACGGACAGAATTTTCTGAGGGACTGAGAAACTCAGTGTTCTCCCACTGAAAACATTGGGACATTATAACAGTATCAGGGAAAGAGAAACCCCTCACATGGGAAAATCAGATACTGAGCTCTCCTCAAAGTCTGAATCAGAAATCTAAGGACAAAACACTGAATCTCTCCTTGCACCTTTCTGTTCTGATCTAGAACCCTGTATCTCTTCAGAGAAACTACTTTACAATAAGATCAATAGCCTGAATTAAACCTTGAGCCAGTCCTGGTCAACTACTCCTATCCAAAGAAATCTGAGGATGAGGAGATACATGCTTGGTTTTCCATTTCTTTTTGACAGGAAAAATGGGCCTGGATGTGCTATTAATAGCAGCTGCTTCCCCAGGGATGGACACAGCATTCTGACACAACAGGGAAACCTTCACAGTCTCTCTCTCTTGCCCACTGAGTGGACAAAAACAGCTGCAGAAAAAGTAGCTAACCCCTAGTCCATAGTGGCTTTAGGTGCTACACCAGAAGGATCTGGGATAAAAGATGAGTGATCAAAGGTACAAAAAATGACCAAAGCAGAGTCACCCACCTGGGGCTGAGGCAAATTTACCAACCTGTCGTGGTGGCAAAAGCAGTTTGGTTAACTTTTTCTGGTTGTGGTTGGAAAGAGGACAAACCATAGGACCTGTAGTCTATGCCATAGTCAAGCCAAAAATGGTAACCCTTTACAGGAGAAGACAAACAGCACATGCCAATAAAGCTACCATTTCAGAAAAGTTACCTTTTTGACAGAAAACACATATGGCAGTTGCACAATGGAAAAATAAACATTTTTTTCCACAGAAAATATGTTTTTATTTAGTTTATACTACTTTTATACTAACAAAAGTTATTAATTAACACATTTTAAGAAAATAGAAGTTTTTTTCCTTCACAAAGCAAATTTATCTGCCAAGCAAAGAAAAGCCAACTGTCAAGCCTCAAAAGCCTCAGAGGAGTCATATTCTTCAACAGCAGTAAAGCTCAGAAGGGCTTCACGCACATAGTTGTCTTTTAGTCAGCTTAGCGCAAGCTGCTTGCCAGTCTGGGTCCATGGAAGGTGCAGTGAAGCTTTGGAAGCTGGCTGGCTTTTATAGCCAAGAATAGTGCAACAGTTATCAACATGAACAACATTAAATGGTAAACCTCTGGTAGTAAGGTGTTTCAGCAGGGGAGGCAGACTATGAAGGCACATTTATCTACCTAAAACATCTACAACTGCTATAGAGTATGGGAAATCTGGGGAGAGAGAAGAAAAAAAAAAAAAAAAAAAAAAAAGTATTTCAGCAGGGATCATTACTTAAAGGTTGGCACTGCAATCCAATTTACAGTAGTGAGGTTGCATCAGGAAAACTTCAAATGAGAATATGTAACAAAAGTGGGAAGAGTTCTACAGCATGAACAAACTGTGCTAGACTTGACAGATACACTTTAAGTGTATTTAAAATAAAAGTTTTGAGAACCATCCAATAACTTTATCAGATTATTATCATCAACCACCATCTGCCCCTCCTATTTTCTATGTGGGGTCAAGGTGTCCATAGCCAGCCTTAGGCACAGGCCAAATAGGTGGCTGTATTGGGCACCGCTCTTGCAGGGGCACTTTTCCAGTAATCTGGATGGTGCAGGTAGACCAGGATGGGGGCACTGAGTGGTGGCAAGGGACACTGTGGAGACCTTTTGCCTTGGGTATCAGTTGACCAAAGGCCATCCCTGAAGGTGTCATCAGCTTTTGCCATCTGTCTCAGTTCAGAGAGATTCTCATACCAAAGCAGTCATACCTCACTGTTGCAGGTGTTCTTTCACATAATCCACCCATTTTTTTTTTTTTTTTTTTTTTTTTACTGGAGACTTTTTTGCCTTCTTCCTGTCTATCCCAAATCTTGATTGCCTCCGGCTTTCCTGCATATGTGCCCAACCCCCCACAAACCACTATTGTTAACCTTCTTTGTACAAGTGGAGTTACTGGAGCTTCTGCTCTGCTGTCCTCATGTCTTCATCTGTCACACTGTGTGCATTTTACCACTTGCCTCAGGCACTTTATATTCATCACCTCTATTCCCTCAACTGCTCTGCCTTCACTGCTCAGGTTTCTGTACCATTCAAAAGTACAGCTCATAACACCGAGTGCCAACAACCTGAAAAAGTTGACAAAAAATGCAGGAAAATTGAGAATATAGAACATAGTTCTTTAAAATTCTTTTTTTGCAAGGTGACAAAAGTGCCCCCCCCTCACATCCTCCAAACATATAACTCCAGTACTGCTTTTCCTTGTACAAAAGGGAATAATCCAAGAAGTGGCCATCTCAGACATAATATATACAAGTCTATTCAGTCTCAGCATTTTGGAACTGGCTAAAACTAGCTATTACCTTATGGAAGGCTTATTTATGCCAAAGTTGGACAACAGCAGGTCCATATGGATGCTTTAAAAGCTATTATTACCATGCTTGGTAAAAAAGCATGCTGTAGATCTCAAAGTGGATATAAATAATTTTGAAATTACAGAATTCTGTTAGAACTCAAGGGTGAAAAAAAGTAGTGAAGAAGCTAAAATGAACTTTAAAAGTGATGGATGCTGTTGAAGAGAGAGTCTGATTTATTCATATTGTATGTGCATTTGATATACAAATCCATGAAATGAATTGGTGTAATTTATCACAAAAAAAGAACCTCTTCCCTCACCTATGGGACAAGATTTTCCACATATATGAAAGTGGAAAACCATAGCAACATTCAAATTTCATTTAGATGAATGCATGGGATCCTATAAACTCATTCCAGGAGCCACTAGCTAACCACTTGTAAAAATGATCAGACTTAAAAATCACATCTCAGATTCACAGTGAGTGTGATAGAAAAATCTCCGGTTACAAATGCACAAATATCCTGCACTGAAAACTTTTTTTTCCAGAGAGAAAGTCTGTACTGTTAATTCAGTTGCTTGTTGTAACCAAACGGTACAGAACTTGATTCCTTCCACATTCCTTTGCTTGCTATGCAACTCTGAGCAAGTCACTTAAAATATGGGGATCCCAGGTTGCCCACATACAACTTCAAAGTCACACAACAGTGAGGCAAAACTGCATAGCCGATGTTGCCAGAAATGACAATAATGCAAATATTTTTTGTCAATATAAGACAAACTGTAATGGATTACCTGTCTGGCTCCTTATACTTCAAGCCTCTCTATTTGTTCTCGGATTTCCTTTCCTTCCATTTTCTCCATCTCCCCTATATTTCACTTCCTTCTAGCAAAACAACTCAGAATAATCTGCATCTCCCAAATTAATTTCATCTATTACCATCACCTTCTGTACTATTAACTAATCCCAAAGGGTTCTTCTTATATGGCATTTTATTTATAAAATAAACACGGAATGGAATCACTACTTTAACACTTTAATTGCCTTAAGACTTCATCAGAAAAACATATTAATAAATCCCGCAGGTCTTTAAGGTATTACGGGATAAAAATTAATGTTTTCTCCTCCCCGACTTCTCTCCCACCCCTTAATGTTGAACTTAAAACTACCATTCAGGCAGAGTAAAACCTTTAGAAAGCAAAGTAGAACCAAATAACAAATGTAGCAACAACATATCGCACATTACCAGGAACCCACCAAGCAGTTTTCTAAACAGTAGTATTTTATTCAGATAAAATCTCTCAGTGCTTCAACTGAAAAAACTTTTCAGGGTAAAACATTTATTTTATCATTTTACTGATGCCCAATCCAAGTGCTGGCAGAACAGCTAGCCATCTTCTCTCAACTTCTGTCTCGCAGTCCTGCACATATCATTCTGCATTTGGTAAAGTCACCCTTCAGGTTTGCTGCACTGAAGCGTAAGACACACATTGCTCGTCTCCTTTTGCCCAGAAACACCCAATATTTAAATATGCATGCATTCTTTCCCTTAACCCTTCCCTTCTGGCATGCATAAAAATGCCCTCATCCAGCAGCAGCAGGAACCACTTTAGCAGTTTTCTGTTACTCAGATGCATGTATTTTGCTTGCTGAAAGAGTGTACATAGACTCTGCTTATACTCACGAGTCTTCTCCATTTTTAAAAGCAAGTTACTCCTACTATATTTTGCAACCGATTTTAAATACGGCTTGTGTGTGCAAATAGTGTACAAAGTGTCCTTCTACATCAGTTATATCTATGACTTGCAGTGCAATGAAAAAGTATTTGACCCTTTCCTGATTTCTTATTTTTTTGCACGTTTATCACACTTAAATGTTTCAGATCATCAAACAAAAATACATTTTAGACAAAGATAACCCAAGTAAACACAAAATGCAGTTTTTAAGTGATGATTTTATTTAAGGAAAAAAAAATTCCAAACCTACATTGTCCTATGTGAAAAAGTAATTGCCCCCTAAACCTAATAACTGGTTGTGTCACCCTTAGCAGCAACAACTGCAATCAAGTGTTTGTGATAACTGGCAATGAGTCTTTCACATCGCTGTTGCAGAATTTTGGCCCACTCTTCCTTGCAGAATTGTTTTAATTCAGCCATAATGGAGTATTTCCAAGCATGAACCGCCTTTTTAAGGTCATGCCACAGCATCTCAATTTGATTCAAGTCTGAACTTTGACTAGGTCACTCCAAAGCCTTCATTTTGTTTTTTCTTTTAAGCCATTCAGAGGTGGACTTGCTGGTGTGTTTTGGATCTCTGTCCTGCTGCAGAACCCAAGTGCGCTTTAGCTTGAGGTCACGAACTGATGGCCAGGCATTCTCCTTCAGGATTTTTTGGTAGAGAGCAGAATTCATGGTTCCATCAATCACAGCAAATCGTCCAGGTCCAGAAGCAGCAAAGCAGCCCCAGACCATCACACTGCCACCACCAAGTTGGACTGTTGGCATGATGTTCTTTTTCTGAAATGCTGTGCTACTTTTACGCCAGATGTAACAGGACGCACACCTCCCAAAAAGTTCAGCTTTTGTTTCATCAGCCCACAGAATATTTTCCCAAAAGTCTTGGGGATCATCAAGATGCTTTTTGGCAAAAGTGAGACAAGCCTTTATGTTCTTTTTGGTCAGCAGTGGTTTTTGCCTTGGAACTCTGCCATGCATGCCATTTTTGCCCAGTCTCCTTCTTATGGTTGTGTCATGAACACTGACCTTAACTGAGGCAAGTGAGGTCTGCAGTTCTCTAGATATTGTTCTGGGTTCTTTTGCGACCTCTTGAATGAGTTGTTGCACTCTTAGGGTAATTGTTGTCGGCCGGCCACTCCTGGGAAGGTTCACTACTGTTCCATGTTTTCTCCATTTGTGGATAATGGCTCTCACCGTGGTTCGCTGGAGTTCCAAAGCTTTACAAATGGCTTTGTAACCTTTTCCAGACTGATAGATTTCAAATACTTTGTTTCTCATCTGTTCCGGAATTTCTTTATATCGCGGCATGATGATTTCCTTTTTGGGATCTTTTGGCCTATTTCACTTTGTCTGACAGGTTCTATTTAAGTGATCTCTTGAATCAACAGGTCTGGCAGTAAATCAGGCCTGGGTGTGGCTAGTGAAATTGAACTTAGCTTTCCCAAATATGTGATTAACCACAGTTACTTCATGATTTAACAAGGGGGCAATTACTTTTTCACATAGAACCATGTAGGTTTGGATGTTTTTTTTTTCCTTAATAAATAAAATCATCACTTAAAAACTGCATTTTGTGTTTACTTGAGTTATCTTTGTCTAATATTTAAATTTGTTTGATGATCTGAAACATTTAAGTGTGACAAACATGCAAAGGCATAAGAAATCAGGAAGGGGACAAGTACTTTTTCACTGCATTGTACATTTTTATGTTCAGGTTTCTATTCCCAAAAGCCCATTCATTGAGTCAATACCTTAACATGACAATATCACCTGTTTCATGACATGCTTCTGTCTCTTTAGTTGATCAAAATTTTGGAGATATACCCATTAAGAATCTCTAGTTTTCAAAAGATCTAGAGATTCTTAATGGGTATATCTCTAAAATGTTGATCTCCATAGCCATTTCTTCTACATCAGTGTCATGTTTCAGCTACTATGCCTCTTTTGTATAAACAGCCACATTTCTCCATACTTCAGTCACAGTCATCCCCATATTTAGCCAAGTTTAGCATAAATCTCCTTAATCTACTCTTCAGTGCACCTCAGAGTTTTCCCCTCCATCTCATCTTTATGCCAGCAACTGCCATATTCATATCTGCCTTTATGATCTTTTTCATAAACCACATAGCTTTTAAATGTTTTTTTTCTGCTTGTTTGCTTCCACTGTGTATCGTAAAGCATTTTTGCAACTGCCTGTTGCTTTTCCAGTAGCTGTAAGTCTGAAGTTGTTACTATTAACTATTTCATCCACCTGGAAAAAAGTACATTTTTATAGTTTAACTTTACAAATTTTTCGCCTAGAATAATTAGGATTAATTACAGGTTGGCAAAGCAAGTTTTGTGAATATTGATAAGGATTCATGGGATTTGCTCAATAAACTGAGAGACATTTATTTTGACCACTCTGTCGTTTGTGACATGTGATATTCAAAGTCTCTTCACAGTAATCCCACAAGATATTAGACTTGACTGGTTTGGGCAAGTGAAGAAATTCGGTAGCTTTGATGCTGTGGAAACAAGCATGGTTATAGATTGTACGGACATGGCATTACACAATTCTTTGACCTTTAATGGCAAGTTTTTTACACAGATATCAGGTGTCAGTATGGGGGCAGCACGTGCCCCATTGTTTGTCCAATGCTGTGCTGCTTTGGTGGGAATTGGATCAAGTATTTAAGAGCCCCTATTTTATAAATTGCAGGTTATTTTCATTACCTTGACGATTTACTGATTATTTGGGGGGTACCAAAGAAACATTTAGTGAATATTTAGCTGTGTTTCAAGTAAGTACTACATTTTTGAAATTTACATCAGTAATTGATGACAAAGAATAGTTTTTTGGACATTGAGATTTCCAAAGTACCCAAAGGAGGCATTGAAACTCAAGTTTATCGAAAGGCTACTTTTTGTAATGCCTTTCTGGCATTTAATAGTAGCCACCACTACATCAGAAGAAAGGTGTTAAAAGTTAGTTTATCAGGGTTTCGAGGTTGACTTCAGATAATGTGTGTTTAAATCAATTTGAGATTTAGAAGGCAATGTTCTTTAACAGGGGGTACCTGTCAGGTTTACTGGAACAGTTGCAAAGTGAAGTTTGAGCACACAGAGGTAGTAGATATTCCACAATTTTGATTTCAGGGCTTAGACATATGACAGGGGAAGAGCCAGAACAACATCTTTCTACATTTTCTAGCAAAGACAATATAATTTTATACTATTCTTTAGACGCCAATGACATTCAAGCCATTATCTATAGGAAATGGCATTATGCGATGACATCATCAAAAAACTTTCCCCTTTCCTAAGTTTACATTCAAGAATAAAAGAAATATCAAGTCACTCAGAGAGGTCGGTATATGATATGAACAGACCAGTAATTAGAAAATGTAGACAATGCAACTAATGTCCTTATACTTGCACCAAGCCAGAAGGTGTCTGGCAAACTAAACTGAATGATGTAAAGAATGGGAAAAAAATGTTATTGTGGTCCACAAAGGGTAGCATATTTTGCACTATGTGCCACCTGCACAGAATTTTACATAGGAAAATTGTTAATCCTCTGAACAAGAGAATTAACATTTATATAGTATACGTTGCAACAATAAAAGTGCCCTGGCAAGACCCTCAGTCAATTGTGCCGGGTTTAGATAATTTCAATTTTTGGTTTTGCAACAGATCAAAATCCAAGTGTTCCCAGGGGATTGGATGAATTATTTAATTTAGTGGGAAATGTACTGGCAGATTCACTAAAATGCAACAAGTTATCCTGGTCTAGACAATAAAATTTCTATTATAAGTGAATTGAAAAGGGCAAATATAGTTTAAGTGTGTTTTAGCAATTATTGAATTTCTGATCTAGGCATGTTGATTGACAAATGCTTAATTTAAGTCCAAGTGATTTATTTTTATTAAATAATTTATCTTTACTTTCGGTTTAAGTTTTGGGGATGGATGATTAATCTGGTGGGTGTATTTCATCAGCTGGTTTTAGGGTATTTAAAGAACTTCCTACCAGCAGATGCGGTTCTGATGATATCTTACTTAGACAAAAGCGCTTAACCGCATGGTTTATGTACGTTTCTGTTCATTTATATTGTGTGTATATATATATATATATATATATATATATATATATATATATATACATATATATATATACATACACACACACACACACACACACACACACACACACATATCTATATATATATATATATATATGTGTTGTGTGTATATATACATACACACATATATATATATATATATATATATATATATATATATATATATATATATATATATATATATATATATATATATATATATGTATATATATATATATATATATATATATATATATATATATATATATATACACACACACACACATATTTAGTGGTTATTAAAACAGTTATGGTCTGGATGGCTCTGACGTGGTTATTGTAATAACAAGTTTTGTGAATTGATAATCATTTGAAAATGTTTCACCGAGTTGACAGCCTGCTGAAGGAATTCCAGAGTCGAGTTAACTTTCAAAAATTCAAGTGTGGGAGACTCAGACATCCACAACAAATTAAAGAGGTGTGGTCAGTAGTGTAGTTAGAACAGGGGGGTCATCTGGCTCAAGAATAAAGTGTTAGAGGCACAATCAATTGATCATGATCTTTCTTAAATGCAATATTGGCTTTTAAAAGCTGGTATCATATTTGCAGTCAAACCTGAGCACTATAGGGCTCCATGTGTGGCCTTAGCTGTAGCAACTGCTTGCTATATTGTTGCATGCAATTTGCTACAGTTTAAATGGGGAAAAAAATAAAAATTATTTTCTTTAAAACATGAGTGCCGTAGCACTCCAAGCAGGCATTGCATAAGCTGTAGCAACAATTTGCTACAGTTTAAAAGAAGATCTTTTTAATATAATATTTTGAAGGAGGGTTGGGGGCAGGAGGGAGAAGGGAAACGTGTCAAGGAACATCCATTTTTAACTCTTCAATGGAAGAGATGGGGAAATAGATCTCTAACTATAATAAACTATCACTTATAAATGTAGCAATGTGCCTTTTTTTTTTTTTGTTCACTCGAAGAGCTGAAGGAATGGGATGCTGGTTCATAGTGCTGGCTGAACCAGCTACACGTTTCTGGATATGGTAATGGATATGGTATAATAAAAAATAGAAAGTTTTGACTCCACACACTGTTATATAACCTGCTAATTTTTATAGAGAACTCAGTTTAACGTCTTCTTCTTTCGGCTTTTCCTGGTTAGGGGTCACCACAGCAGATCACCTGACCACTCATGATTGGCAGTGGAGTTTTACGGGAAGCTGTAATATCTACCCACCCTAAAATAATGATGCCATTGCTTAAAGTATCATGCTACTTTCTGCATTTACAATGAAAGATATTCAAAAACTTGATAATGTTCAAAAATATTTTACGAAGAAGTCCCAAAAGTGAAGTGAATTCTCCATTTGGAAAGAGAAGCTCATCTTAGCCCTTTTAAGCAGTCTGTAGTACAAGGTGTAAGCTATATTACTAACATATAAAAGTTTTAAGGATGAATCCTTTTGAGCTACCCATAGATTAAATTATTGGGCAGATCTACGCTAAAAGAAGAACTGCCTCATTAAAAATAGGCATGTACGTTGCTAAAGGAAAAACTTCTTTCTTTATAGAGTGGTCACTTTATGGAATATTCAGCCTACTGAGATATTGCTAGCTAGCAGTCTGAATTTATTTAGATCATAGATAGACTCCTTGTTTTCAAGTGTTGTATACAAAGTGATTTATGCAACATAGTGACTCCATGATAGCCTGAAATGAGTTTCATCATCCTTCTCCCCCCCCCCCCAATTTTCTACATGGGGTTGGTGTCATGCCACTCTCCTGCCTTCAATACCTCATGCCCAACTGTTGCAGGTCTTCTTTCATACACTCCATTCACCTCTTTGCTGGATGCCCTCATTTCTTCTTGCCTTCTTCCTGTCTGGCCCAAATCTTCTTCACCACTTCTTTGTCTTCTGATTTTCTGCACATGTATCTGAACCACTGTAATCTGTTCTCTTTGACCTTTTCTACAACTGGAATTACTTTGGCTTCTGCCCTTATATCCTCATTTTTCATCTATCCCAGTGTGCATCCCACACCCAGCACAAGCACTTCCAATCACCTCTAGCTTACTCAGCTGGTCAGCCTTCACTACCCAGGTTTCTGTACCATACAGTAGTACTGGTCACACCAGTGTTTTTTTTACACCTTACCTTTCAGCTTCTGTGGCATTCTTCCATCATATATTACACCTGATACTGTGCCAGTTGCCTGCAGCCCCTCTGATTCTAGCTCCGACCTCCACATTCAGATTTCCATTCTCTTCAACCACCTCTCCCAGATACTTGAAGCCATTAACCTGTTCCAATATCTTCCCTTCTATCTCAATCCTCAGCTTCTTCTGACTTCCCCCATTTGGTGCCAATAGAACTGTCTTATCTGTACTCTGTTTCATCCTGTGTGCCTTCAATTTTGCATTCCATTCCCCATCCTTTGCTGAAGTTCTTGCTCAGGCTGCCTGCAATGCCATATTGGCTGCATACAGAAATTTTAATCTGTCCCCTCAGACCTGATTGCTACTGTAGTCCCATCACCATTATGAACAGAAGTGGGCTCAGAGCGGAACCCTGATGTACACCCACTCCCACTGGTAACCCCTCTGTGAGACCAAACACTGTCCATACTGGAATCATTGGGTTCTTATCCATAGCTTGCACTAATTTTACGAATGTTTTAGGAACTTTGAACCACAACAGGACTGCCCAAATCAGCGATCTTGTTATTTCTCCAAGTCTAGAAATACCCAGTTGGACTCTTTCCTCATCTCTAGCTGAATTTCAACTATCTGTCGCACTGCTAACATCAGGTCAGTTGTGCTGCATCCTGATCTGAATTCAAACTGCTCATCTCCCAATTTACTATTGCTCTGCACATTCATTTAAAAATCACCCTCTCCACAACTTTCATGCAATGTGAAAGGAGTTTGATGCCTCTGTACTCCCCGCAGTTGTAAATGTCCCCTTTGTTCTTGAACAATGGCACTAGTATGCTTATTCTCCAGTCATCTAGGATACACCTCTCCTTCTTCCTCTCTCTACACAGTTATGAGTACCCTCAGAAGCCATTTCTCCCCTACACAGTTATGAGTACCCTCAGAAGCCATTTCTCCCCTACACAGTTATGAGTACCCTCAGAAGCCATTTCTCCCCTAACTCAACCACCATCTTTATCATATTTATTAAGCAGCCAACTCCATTGCCCTACCCATCTCTATTCTGATTAACCAATCCATTACAGAGGCCAAAGTCTCTGCAATCTGGAAAAAAATCTACACCTTACCCATCCATAGAGGAGACAGCTCTACTGAACTATCCAACTTTAGGCCCATTGCAATTCTATCACCCCTCTATAAAATCTTGGAAAAATGTGTACACAAAAATCCTACAATTCCTCATACAAGAGAACCTCTGCACCCCCACCCAACATGGCTTTTGCCCTGGTCACAGTACCTGTACTGCCCTCATCTCCTTAATCAACACCATCTCACAAGCCAGAAACCAGAAGAAACTAGTCTCTTGCCTCTTTCACGACATCTCAAAAGTTTTCAACACCATCTCTCACCCCATCCTCTTAAATAAACTGTCTGAACTCAACCTATCCACCTCTACCATCTCCCACTTCTCAAGCTACTTCAGCAATCATTTCCAATCTGTTAAATGGCTTTCTGCTACTTCCCAGAACTCCCTATAAACATAGTAGTTCCCCAAGGTTCAATACTGGGCCCACTACTACTTGATATTTTCACCAATCGATTATTTACCTCCACACCACTATCATCACTGGTACAATATGCCAATGACCCCACACAGTCATCACCACTGCCAATACCCTCTCCGATCTACATACAACTCAGAACTCCTTTTTGACTATTGAAAACTGGCTCAACCAGAATTACCTAATCTTAAACCCAAATTAGACCAAACTCTTGCTCTTCATCCCCCAAAAAAAGAAAATCATCTTAAACCTTCTTTCTCCATCACTTTCCATAAAATAACACACCTATCACAGTTTAAACTCACACCAAAGTATTTGGGGTCATTATTGATGACCAGCTGAAATTTGACCTACATGTACTCAGTAAAATTAAGAAAACCCACCAAAAACTTGGACTCTTCTACAGGAACAAAAACTTTTTATCCAGTAAAGCCAAAAAAGCCCTATCCCATGCCTACCTACTACCAACCTTCTCTAAGGCTCTCAAATCCCCACCAACTTAACAAACCACATGTCTCTGTAAACTAGATTCCACTTACAACAAGGTGGCCAAATTTGCTGATGAACTACCATACTATTCTCATCACTGCTTAGCACACAGGAAACTGAACTGGTTAGTTACATAACCTTCTCCTCCCTCAGCTTCAGAAAATTCACTCTATATTGCACCAGCCTTCTGTCCCAGCATTACCTTTATCATCTCCCCCTACTCCCCACCTAGAATGCTTCGGAGCTCAGAACATCCCCTTTCCATATACAAGCCAAAGATCAACACTGGCAAAAACCTTTAAGCTATTTCCCAGCTGAGAACTGGAATGAACTTCCACTAGACATTCAAAATATTAAGCCCAAACACCAGTTCAGAAATGCAGTAAAAAAAAAAAAAAAAAAAAAAAACACTTGAGCAATACAAGACTATGTCAGCGTAATCAACTCCCTGACGGACCTTACTCCTCTCTGCCAACCTGCCTCCCTCCCTTCTTCCATACCTGTGTCACCCTACTTCCTTTCTCTTCTGCTAGGTTTCTCTAATTATTCCTACTTGTTACAGTTTTTCTACCTTGTACCTGCATTTTACTATTTAGACGCAAACAGAATGTATTGTGCCTACCTAGTTCTTTCCCACTGCTACTATTCAGCTGATGATAAAGAATGTAAATTTTTCTATTTGTTTACCTTTTACTCTGTACTATACCATGCGTACTTTGCTGATTTGTCACACATTTTAACTCAGCATATTTTTTAACCCAGTCAACAAATTGCAACCTCATCTGAGCCTGCTACATTTCCAGTCTGCTACCTTTCCTGGCTTAATTTTCCTTACTGCTACTCTTACTTCTATGATGATGGCCTCCTCCTTTTCTCTCATAGACTGGATCTTGGGTAGTACAGTTTCTGTGGGGTCTTCTTTACGCAGAAGCTGCTGGAAATACTCCTTTCATCTGCCTTTGATGTCCTGTGGACTGGTGAGCAGGTTGTTGCTGGCATCCCTTATGAAGGGTGTCCGACTATCTTCTTTATCTTTCTGTCTTTGGCTTGTAACCTAGTACGGTTTATATGTGCCACCAACTGACTAACTTTCCAGAAGCTGGTAAGAGTGCCTCTGATGTCCTACTTGTTATTGCAACCCTTTCCAACCAGTATTCCTTCATAGCCTGGTCAGTCCTTTCTATCTGCGACTTTTTTCTGCACTTTCTTTTGATGACTTCCTGGACTTTTGCATTACACCACCAGCATTTTTTTTTTCGAGTTTGTTTAAATTCTAACAATTTAGTGTACTATGATATTATAGCAATTCATGGTAATTTGTATCCCTTTAGAAGATGCATGTTGTCTTCTGAATTTTAACTTTTGTATTTTCTTTAAAAAACACTGCTGCTCTTTTCAGCTTCCAAATAACAAATACTGTGGCATGGCTTCACCAGCATTTCTCTCATATTTATGTTCTGAATTCTTGAACATTGTTAAAGAAAAAAAAAGTCTGTCCTTGTCCATTAGGTATTAACTATGAGCACTAGTCTGTTTTCTACAAAGACTATCGTCTTTCCACCAAATGTACTGTGCTCATCAGGTAATACCATTATGGTTCACAACACAGTAAGCAAGTTACTCCTCTTCAATGCTGCTTGGTGAAATGGGGGACAAAGAAGGTAGTGTCCCAAAGGATAATTTCAGCATTAATGGAAGTGACTAGTGAAGTATCTCAAGGGTCATTTGTGATCCATCACTGTTTAGAGAAGGGTAAATAATAAAGAGTCATTGTTAACAATAGGAGTAGTAATGGAGAATTTTGGAAAGAGTCCTTGAAAACACTTGGACTGGTTGACAATGAAAGGTGATAGTTAAAGTTCAGTGCACACAAATGGCCAGGCTGAGCAAAGGACAAAGGGAGATCAGAGCCACTGAAGAAAGAACAGAAAAATTCTGTGAACTTGAGCCATGTTAGCTTGACAACAATGGTAGAGGAACATCATGCAGAGAATCCAAAAAGAGTAGTCTGGTAGCATTTCTGGAGAACAGCCACCAAGGATTCACAGCCTGAAGATGCCATTTTTCAAACTTGATTCAGGTTTATTACTGGGTTACAAACTGACTTGGCCCCATACAAAATTATCATCGAAGAACTGGAGAGTCTGGGATAAAAGCAAGAGTGAGAAACTAGACAGCTGCAATGCTGAATGATAGGGAACACAAGAATGAGGCAAAAGGGATATTGTGAGTTAGTGAAATGATTATTTCAATACTGCAGGGATCATTCAAAGGTCCAGTATGATGGATAGAGCAAGTCGGACACAGGAAGTCGGACACAGGCAGTACACTTGTCTCATACATATTTGTGAAAACAAGATCAAGCTGCTTTCTGAAGAAACAAAAAGGTCAGCAGTGGAAGAAGAGGCTAGCGATGACTTCTGAAAGGCTGAATAAGTTGACAGAAGAGATTCAGTGGACACATATGCAACATATTGCACTTATGCCATTATCTGAGAGACAGGAACAGGACCAAGGATGTTCACATCTGCACCTGACATTACTGGGAGAAGTGGCAGCAGCAAACTGAAAACTGGGATTTATCTCCAGGGTAGCAAATCCAGAATTGCAGAAATAATGCTTCTACTCTACAGGAACTTGGTCAGACCACACCCTGAATACTGCATGGAGTTCATTCTGAAAGCTACATAATAAAATGCACTTCAGGATGCTGAACAGAGGTGAGAGGAAAGTTCTCTCTCTCTAATTTCTCCAAGTATTTTGGGTTTCTAATACCATGACAGGAATGGACCCCATTCTTAAGTCAAACTATGATTAAAGTTCATGAAATTAGTATTGTTTCAGTCTTTGATGTTAGCCAAAGGTGCTCTTCACAGCACCCACAATATGCCCCGTACTGACTCCTTCTGCAATTGACATGGTATTGGTAAAATATCTAAATAGATTGTAAATTATTTTTTATGAACCACATTGCTCCTATTACTACTGGAACTGTCTTGTGTATCCTTCTTCCATATTGCCCTCATTTCTGCATGCAAACTCCTGGTATTTTATGACTTTTTTTCTCTCTATATACAAGACACTGTAATCACTGGGTGTAGCAGTTTCAATGATCAATGATATCAATGGTCCATGAAAAGAAGACAAAAGTAGTATTTGGTTTTCTTGCATCCATTTATTCAACTGTTGGTAATGTGTGATCCCGTTTGTTCCAGAAAGATCTATGGGATGTAGCAAAGAAGGTCTGAACAAGGGGCTGGAAGAGGTCAAGCTCTACATTGTTATCTAAAAAGATGGAGACAGGATATCAGTATACAAGTATAGATCAGGGAGCTGTGAAGATGTCATCCTATACAGGAATGACAGATGATGGAGGAGGGGCACAGACAGCAGACTGCAGGTAGTTAACTAATCACAGTGTCTCAGAAAATACTACTTTCACAGATAAGGTTGTAGACCCATTGAATGGACTAATGGAATGAGTTGCAAAGAATCTCAAGAATTATTCAACAGGGCACAGGAGAGAGAGAGAAAATTTTTAAGGAAAGACAAAGGGATGGATGTAGAATTTTCAGTGCACGTAAGTGCAGTCTGGATAAGCATATGGTCTCCTTCCGCATCAAGCAGATGTAATGCAAGCACAATGTACTACACTAAACATCAGCATATGGGAAGTAGAACTAATGGTGGAAGAGCAGGAAGAGGGTCTGGGGATATTGATCACATCTGGACTGCTCTAGCAAATGCACAGTGATTGGGCAGAGATACTAGCCAACCAAATGCTAATCAGAGGTGTAGCTAGGATGGGGCAAAGGGGCCATCATCAGGGGAACAGTATGGTAGAGTATACAATCCTAATTACCAGCGTTCAGTTTTAATGCATTTGCAGAAGCGCTTTAGCTCTCTGTGTGTGCTTTAGTTCTTTTCTGTCATTCAAAAATGTATTCCACGAACGCATTTTGGCCAAGCCTTAAATGTGTAGTGCTCCCTGTTAGGATGCTGATATCTGTGCTTAGGAAAACAGCTCCTAGAAGCAAAGACTACTGCCTTAAATTAGCCCTGTGAAGGACACAATAGTTTTGTATGCAGGTTTGGTGGCCACACAGTGACAGGAGCAAAGAAAGTCAAGCAAAAAGTGAGTTGGGCTTTGAGAAAAGAGACCAAAAGATGTGTTTGGGGGAGCATGATGTGGTGTACAATATATCAGAAAATGCAAGGAGGCCATGAAGAACTGGCCAGAATGGAAGTGTGAAAAAGTCAAAATTGTATGGATAAACTGCACCCTGGATTTATAGAAGTCCACTAGGGTGAATGATTATAGAACTCTGGTATGAAGTGCAGAAATTGGTGGAGAGAAGTAGATTTGTAGATGAGCGGCTTGGTCTCCTGAGCTGTGCCCCCACCCCTTTGTCTCAGTTGTGGAGAAAAAAAAAATACCCTCCGACTTAAGGGCAGCAAATATTAAAAAAACTCACCTCAGGCTATCTTTAGAATGGTTCAATCTTCTTAGTATATATCCAGCAGCTTTTATAACTGCTACATTTTTCTCTCTTTTGGGGTAGCATTATGAATTTGCTATTGTCTTGTTTCCTGAGGGGTCCTAGTGACATGGATATTTTTATTCAAAAAAGTCTTTCTATAGAGGTTTATTGCAGATTACAGGTAAAATGTTGTATTTTGTCTTGTTTTCACTCATAACATGAATTCTAATTTATAGGTTTCTTTGTGCACTTGTATTAATTGCATTTACCTGCCTCCTTGCCAGAACAGCATGCAACTTCTTTTCCTGTTTGGAAAGTCTTTTAGCAACAGCATTTTTTTTCAGGTTACATAGAGTTAATATTTTTTTTTTTACTTATTCCATCATAGATATGTTAGTACTTACACCTTATTTTTCTTTTAGGTGACATTTATAATCCAATCACTAATTTTATAGCCAAATTTCATTCTGTTTAAAGTTACAAAAAGAGAAAAGGCCCAGTAGTCAGTAAAGTTCAATGCTACACTCCAGCAATATGTTAAGAAAAAAACAAATAAAAGTAGCAGGAACACCACAGTCATAAAAACATAGAAGTTTAATATAAAAAGAAGAGAAGTGCTTTTGCGTTTCCCAACAAACGTGTCAACAAATCTAAAAACATTAATTCACAGTACAAATATATAGTATCTGAAGCAATTAAGCACAATAATTAACACACAGTTTCCCTTGAATTACCACATCAATGGTAGTTCACTGAACACAGAAGGCGTTATAAGAGATCTGGGAACACAGGTTGACAGCAGCCTCTCTTTTGAGCACGACATTGCCAGTGTGGTCAGAAAGTCCTTCTATGTGGCACATCTCATTACTAAGGGTTTTGCGTCAAGGAAGAAAGAGGTCAGTCTCCCTCTACTCTTCCCTCATTAGACCAATTGAGTACAATGCCTCATTTGGCATGTACCTCACTAGACAACTGCAACAACTGGAGAGGCCACAAAAGTACCTCACAAAGAGGATCCTAGGCCTTAAACACTTGTCCTATATGGACAGACTCAAAGCACTCCAACTTTTCTCCGTCTCATATCGCCTACTCTGCTCGACTTACAAAGCGATGTCTGACCCAGCTCTGTTAGAAATGCTACATCTAAAGAAATCCCAATCCCTCCACACCACACACTCCAGAGACCTCAACCTCATTACCACAATCAAGAAAACATGCTGGAGGGACAGATTCATAACCCAGAGACTGCCAATGCTCTGGAACAGACTTCCCACACATGTCAAGCAGAGCACCTCTCTGGCCCTCTTCAACAGAAATCTTGAGTGGATGGGAAATAGAATATTCAACCTGGGGATAACTCCAGTGGCTCTACTCGACAGAGGCACTGGGAACCAAGGTCAAGTGGCACAATGCCAGGGTAATCCTATTGGCTAGGTTTGTAAAGGCTCCAGGGCCATTAGCCTAGTACACACCTATGAACCTATGAAAAGCATTGTTGGATGCCTAGCAACTAATTAGTATTGCAAATCACGCTCCAACATAGCTGGTTTCAAAGATACACAACAGTTTAAGCCTGGATAACAATCTGCCTGTAGTTTTAAAATCCATGACAGCTCTACTTTTTTAGTATAATTCACAATGTCCCCCCCCCCCCTCACACTCTCAAATATACATTGCAAGAGCCTAAAAAAAAAAAAAGAGTGACCATTAAACTCCATGATATGTTTTGCTAGAGCATTTTTCATATCTTTTTTTCTTATATCGTACAGGTGTCATGTTACTCTTTCTTTACGCATCTTATTAGTCTTGCCCACATAAAAACTTGGACATTGGTTGCAGGTGGCAAAATAAACCATGTTACATGTCCTGCAATCACTATACAAGTTGGGGGAGAACTTAAAATGGAGTCTAGGGTGTTCAAAGGTCTGCACTCTAGTAATATACATGCAAATACAAGAGTTCCTGCAGGGGAATGTACCAAGTCTCATAGATGGTACATGTTTAGTTCTATGGGGCTTCGCACATAATTGGCTTTTCAAATTCATTGCATTCTTAAAATGAAAGGTGCGGTGACCACTTACCAGGGCTCTAGTCTTACCATCAGAAATTATAATATCCAACTTTTTACGTATTATATCACAAATAGGGTATATATGTCACTGGTATATTTAATACCAAATTTAAGTTGATGTTGACTATCATTCCTGTGATCAGAGGCCAACTTTATTTCTCCAGACATGTGGTTGATCGTGCCATCCTGCACCATTGTTCTCGGTTTCCATCAAACATTTGTCATACCCCCTTTGTATAAAGCATTCTGTCATATTATTCATAGCATCTAAAAAATTCAATTCCTGTGTGCATAACCTAGACATCCTAATGTATTGCCCCTTCACTATGTTAGGGTAGGTATATCTTGGATGCCTGCTTTCATTAACCAACAAGTTATTCTTCCAGCAGGTTTTCCGATATAATGACGTGTTCAAGACACCCACATTGTTAATTTCTAAATGTATGTCTAAAAAAAAAAATCTATATTAGATTTAGAACAAACCATACTAAAAAACAAAAAATCAGTACTGTCATTCAAATACATCACAAATTGTTCTAAGGCACTCTGTCAACCACCCCATAAAATAAAAACGTCATCTACAAAACGACGATATAAAAAAAATCAGTTCACTTAAAGCATTGTTGGAAAAAACGTATTATTCTTCCCACTTACTGAGTACCAAATTGGCATAAGAATTAGCGCAGGGTGTACCCATGGTCAGTCCCCAGTGCTGTAGATAATAATCGTCACCATACAGGAATATATTGTTGTTCAATACTAATTCTAAAATTCTGAGATAAATCATACCTGATGGCTTCTAAGCCATACTCATTGGGAATGGAAGTAAATAAACTTTTTATATCTAAGGTGACCAATACAATACCTTCTAAATTGCCCTTATCCTGTGTTACCATGTATAAAACCTTAAGTGTTTGGTATCTTTTAATATACATGGGAATAAGGAAGTAACTTCTTTAGTCTTTTCTCAATAAGTACAGAACAAGGTTGTGTGACCCATCTATCACCTGCAACTATCAGTCGTAGTGGAGGTTTTACCAGATATTTTGTGCATTTTGGGTAGGCCGTTTATGGTGGGAATTAAGGGATTCTGTAGATGTAAAGCTGTGTATGTTTCATAAATCAAATCGACCTACTCATCAATAGTTCATACAGAACATCATGCACATAACTAACAATGCTACACACACTAACCCTATCAATTTTACAGTAAATGGTTTCATCACTTAACATAGATTGCATAGCTTGATCATATTTAATATTACTATTGCCCCCCCCCCCCTTATTGGCAGGCATAATACAGATGGAAGAATTGTTTTTCAGACTGTTTAAAGCTAATCGCTGTTCTCTACTCATATCGTGAAAATGTTTCTTATGAGCAGAGTATAAATAAGCCATAATTTCACCTTCAAAGGTCTTTACAAAAATCTGCACATGTCGAGGCAATAACGGCATGAAAGTACTTGGTTTTTTGTTCTCAGTCTCACTCAGTGCAGATGTTGTATTAGCATTAAACAGTAATTTTAAAGCCACATTACATGCAAACAGCCGAAGATCCAAAATAACTTCACTTACATTTGATGGTGTTGCTGGTATAAAGGTTAATCCTTTATTAAGTAAGGAAATCTCCCCGGAATTCATTATGTAGTCTGAGAGATTGTAGACTAACAAGTTAGTAGATGTCACTTCCATGTCCTCCATGTATTCGGCAGCCGTTCCAGGGAGGGTTTCCGTTTCTGATGCTCCCTGCTGGCTGATCTCTCCATTTGCCTCGATTTCACCTTCGCTGCTAATTGGTAAAAAAGATCCAGTTGCCATGGTGAGCTTAGGTTTAGCTCCAAAAAGATCATAATGAGGAAAAGTTCGCTCAGATGATGTAGAAGTATTATTACTTGAGTTTGAAGAGCTGTCATTATTGACTGGTATCTCTTCAGCTTGATTGACATCACTGTCTCAACTGCTCGTACATCAACATTAGTCTCTCGTACATCAGTGTCAACAGTCTGTTGGTCAATAACAGGAGGCATGTTGTCAGGACCATTGTTATTGGCTGCCTCTATATTAACAATATGTTCTCTCTCTCTTGGCCATACAATGATGTTCCCAAACTGAAAGTTTCTATAATCACGTATTAAACTTACGTGCCTTAATACGCTGTAACTTGCAATCAAAAGACATCAAATTATTGAACATATTGTCTACCATCTGTTGATGCCGATCGCTAACAGATAGTAGTTCTAATCTATGAAACTGAGCCTGCACTGCTTCTGACAACTCAGTCTCTACAGGTTTAAATAATCAAGCAATAATTGTATATAGCTAAACCCAAGTTCTAAATTTAATTGCTGCCATTTTTTTCAGCAAAGTTACACTAATTAGTGTTCATTTCACTGCAGTAAGACAAAAATTTACAGTCTCGCCAAGTTATGCAGCGGTTGCATACACCTAAAGAAAACCTTATATGAGTAAAGGTTACTTGGTAGTCAAATCTTGGTATTGTTTAGTACTTGCTAACAACTTAATTAATGATTGCAAACAGATAAAAACGAATAATGAGGATGTTACATAATCAGTTAGTAGCAATCTTTTACGGTAACCCTTCCGGTGCTATATGGAATTTAATATACATGGTGGCACTACATTTACTGTAGCAGCTGTAGGTGTACTCAAGGCTATAGTCCAATTACATATTGTTTAGGTAACACTACTTATGTGACAATTGATATCTATGATTTAGCAAATATTTCCTAATCTCAGCTTTCCAAATTGAACAGTCACCAAATGTTATTGCATTAACCACACTGTACCATGAGATCATAGTAGTAAGAGAATGTTTTTCAGCAAGGTGCATTTCTCTTTTCCCCACACTTATGACACTGGAGTTAGCATATGCATGTATTGTTCTATATGGGGGGGGGGGGGGGGGATTGCACAGTGCTGTCCACAACTGCGCCACCCTCTGTTTTATTCAGTGACGTTTGACTAACTTGTTCAATTTGCTGTCAGCATGTTATCAATGAACTTCTCACATAAGAATAGCTTGTCAGCCTTAGTTCTGGACCATTACTTCAAGAAAGCCACCAAATTTCAATATACATTATCCTGTCAGCAGTTCATTCCAGAGTACTAGAAGATGATTACCAACAGATTTGTACCCAATGAATTAGCTTGTTTTTGACTCTTTAATTTGGTATACTCAAAATGAACTTAGCTGCCAAACCAACAGGTTTTATAGATATAGGACTGCTGTTTCTTAGGAGGAGTTTAACAAAGATGAGCTTTGTTGACATTTTACTAGACTAATCCAGCCCATTGATTTTAGAGGATTACAAGGGTGAAGGGGGGCAGCAGTGGGAACCAAACAGACAATTCAATTATAAGACACTGGGTACCAGCACTGTCACATTACATCTTTCCTAATTCTAGCACTCATTTACTTCTTGTTTTGTAAAGAAAATAGAGTTTTGTTTGTTTGATTGACAACAATCTGTACATTCTCCAAATTTTCTTCTTTGGTCAGTGATGTAGCCAAGGTATTTACATCTCAATTTCTTTTCTAATATTTATTTTATTTGAAATCTGAGAAAGGGGCTGACTTGCTGAGCCTGTTATTGATGTTCAGAGGATACCTATGGAGGTTAATGTCCCATGTAGGGCAAGTACAAATATATAAGCGTCAGTGGGGTGGGACAAGCTTTCAACAATGTCAGGTATACAAATAATAAATTAAGAACACTGTCTTGCAGTTTAGCAGAGAGAGATAAGGTAAGCGATGTTAATGACACACATCCCATGGTTCCAAGTCCGATTTCCTCAGTTTCAACTTGGAAACTGTGTCAGTCAGAGCAAGTTATATAATCAGAGAGTTCATAGTTCACTGAGCTTTCCTGGTCAACTTACTGGATGGGTTCGGACCACTCAGCTGAATACACTAGCTCGAAGTCTCTAACTTGGCTCATGGCAGAATAGGTATCCCATCATGCAGTGGTGTAATTCCCCAGATCTTGTTTGTTGTCAATCATAACAATGTGTCTAAATTAATAATGTGACATCGGGTAGAGAAATAACAAGGAAATTCAAAGGAGCTCCTTTACTAAAGAAGAAATATCTCTCATCTAGATCCTCTAGGAGTCCTTGGCTGGGGGAAGGTTGTAAGAATGAAGGGCGAGATGGACAACAAACATGGAACGTTATGGTGAGTACATAACTTCTTTATGTTATGCTGTCCTATCTCGCCTTCATTCTTACTGGATGGGACAACATCCCTAGCACCATTTCCTTGGGAGGCTCACGGGAGTATACCTTTGAGCACAGTGGAACCAAAGGAAGCCCTGCCCCCGGAGGCCAAATCAACTTTGTAATGAACAATAAAAGTATGGGGACTTGCCCACACAGCAGCGGCACAAATACTGTCCATTGACAATCTAGATAGGTAAGCAGAGGATGTTGCTAATGCTCTGGTCGAGTGGCCTTTAACTTTGAATGGTAAATTCCTTTTGAGCTGTATATAAAGCTAATGCAATTTGAAAGCATAATTTTTGAAACCGGCATGCCCTTTTTTGCTTAGGAAAAGGAGACGAACAACTGATCTGTTTTCTTGAAATCTTTAGTTCTATGCAGATAAACCCTAAGTTGTCTATGCACATCCAACTGGCGAAATTTTAACTCTGCCTTGTTGCTATGATTGGGAAAACACACTGGGAACTCAGACTGATTTAGATTGGTTTGGGAACAAACTTTTGGCACAAAGGACTGATTAGTTTGTAGAGATACTCTATCCTTATGGAAAATTAAGTATGATGGCTTGACTGAAAGAGCTTGCAACTCCAAGACTCTTTTTGCAGATGTAATGGCTACTAGAACAGTTTTCAAAGAGAGGAATTTGAGATCACATGATGATGAGGGCTCGAAAGGAGGTAATGTTAGGCGAGTCAGGACAAAATTCAAATCCCATGGTGAGAGAGGTTCTTTTACAAACAACTGCCTTTCAAAAATGCTTTGCACAATTTTTGTGACATCAAGTTAGGAGAATATTCACCAATGTGGAAATTAGAGATTGCAGCTAGTTGGACTCTAATTGCAGCTGCAGCGGAGCCTTGCTGGAAAAGTTCTGCAAGAAATTCCAAAATTGAACTAATTGGGGCAGAAAAAGGATCAATGATTTTGCTTGTGCCCTGTAGGACAACCTCTTCCTGGCATGCCCTAGAATATAACTTTTTTGGTAGAAGGCTTGTGAGAGGATACCAAAATATGTTTTACTGCTGTTGTGAAGTCTTCAAACCTGACTAAGTTTGGACGTGGAGCAGCCAAGCTGTCAAATTGAGGGTCTGGGGAGCAGGATGAAACATTCCCAACATAGGAGTTGGGAGGTCTGAAACTGGGTCCAGAACCCACGGTTTCTCCTGTATGTGAGGAAAGATAAAGAGGAACCAAATCTGACGAGGCCAATATGGGGCAATGAGAATCAGCCTGCTTCCCAAGGATTTTGCTTTCTGAATGACTTTGGCTATGAGGGGAAAGGCATACAGTAGTCTTGAGGGCCGATTGTGAACAACTGCATCTCTCAGCATCTCCCCTAGATGGGGGATTAGGGGAAAGTAGCTGCTGCATTTGGTATTCATGGGAGTGGCAAAAAGGTCGCAGCAAGGTTGGCCCCATTTTCAGAAAATCTCCTCCACTATGTTTTTGTTTAGAGACCACTCATGAGGCATTAATCTCTCCCTGCTGAACTTGTCCGCTATCATGTTGGATTTCCCCGGGATACGCATTGCTAACAGAAAATGTTGGGAAGAGACTGCCCACTGCCATACTCTCAGCACCTCTCGACAAAGGGGGTATGATCTGGTTCCTCCTTGGTTGTTTATGTACCAGACTACCAACATTTTGTCTGACTGGATTGCAATATTTCCTAGTGGAAGAGAGGCCTGGAGTGATTGCAATGCGAGAAGCACTGCTCTCATCTCTAGAACATTGATATGCAAATGGTATCATATTCTTGCCATGTGCCTTGGACCATTCTTCCCATATAATGCCCCCCTCCCACCCTATCTGGGAAGCGTCCATGGTCACCGTAGCTACAGGTTGCTGTGGCACAAAGGGTCTCCCGATGGTCACATGGTCGGGCCAAAGCCACCATAGGAGATCTCTCTTGCATGACTAATTCTGACTAGGTGAGACATGGGAATTTCTTGTAATGACCACTGAGCAAATAGGAGCCATTGAAGAATTCTCATATGCATCCTGGCCAGGGGAACTAAGGTGATTGTTGAAGCCATGGTTGCTAGGACTTCCAAAATACTCTTTGCCTTTACCTTGTTTCAGGGTAGAAGGTTGGCTATTTGTTGTCTGAGAAAAGAAACCCTGTCGGGAGGCAGGAGTGCCATCATGGAGACAGTGTTGAGATCTGCACCTATGACTGTAATATGTTGACAGGGCAACAGGGCAACAAGGCAGATTTTTGTAAAGTCACTGTTATCCCTAACAGAGAACAAGTTTGAAGAGTGGTGTCTCACCTGCTGAAGTAGATGCTTGGTGGTGGCAGTTAGGAGCCAGTCGTCTAGGTATAGAAACACTTGGAATCCCACATGTCTCAAGTGAACCGTGACTACTGCCATGCATTTGGTGAACACTCTGGGAGCTGTAGTGAGACCAAAGGGCAGAGCTCAAAACTGATAATGACTGGATCCCAGCCTGAAGCGTAAATGACTCCTTGATGCTCTGTCCATTTTTATGTGGTAGTACACACCTTGGAGGTCTACTGAGTACATCCAATCGTATTTCCCTAAAAAGGAAAGAATTTACCAATGTCACCATTCGTTACTTGGACTTTGTCACGGATTTGTTTAGTTTGCTGAGATCCAATATGGGTCTCCAGTCCCCTGTTCTTTTTGGCACTAAAAAGAATCTTGAGTACGTTCCAAATCCTATTTGGTCTGCAGGGGCTTTTTGGATGACTCTTGTCTAGCAACTTTTGAATATCTACAATTGGTTGTTCCCTTTGACTGGGTAGAACATCCAGGATTGTTCTGATCTGTAGGACAGGTGGCAAAAAGGAATGGAATAGCCTCTGGATATTATACTTTGTACCCAGAAGCCTGGTAAGATATCACAAGGAACAAGTGGGTACAAAGTTAACTGCCCCCCAACTGCCTCCAGAGTACAGCAGACAGGCCTCCTTTCAGGAGCACTGGTAGGGCTAGCTGCAAAAGGAATCACAGTCACCCTGGTTTTGTGGACCCCCTCTGCCTCTAGGATGACATCTGCCATTGTCTCCCCCCTGCCCCTGGGGAAGGGTTCACCTCGTGCATCTTGAAAAACTTCTGGCATCTTTTGAACCACATTTTCCCACTCTTCTGACCTTTAGGGTAAGGTCTTGAAGGTACGGAAAAATGTACTTCAACGGCAAAGAGTTTTCCCTTCCTGCTCACATCTGGCGAGTGTGTCCTTGACTTTGGGTCCAAAAAGTGAGGAACCATCCAAAGGGGCATTGGTAAAGGTAGACTTAAAAGGCTACAAAAAGTTACACAAGCATATCCAAGTGCGTCTCCTCAGGGAAACCCCTGAACCCGCTGCCCTGCTCGCTCCATCCACTGCATAAGCCTCATGGAGGAGTTAATGATGGAATTTAAGGTAGACAGCTGAGAGATCACCTTTTCTGACACCCCCGCAGCCAATGAACCTTGGAGAGTATCTCCCAACTCCTTCAGGAGATCTCTTTGAAGTCTCAAAGTGCGTAAGGTAGTTCAGCAATCTAAGGGTAAAAGTCGCTGATGAAAAAACATGCTTCTCGTATCTGTCCTTCGTCCAGGAGTCCTTGTGCAGTGGATGGACAGATGAAGATGTTTCAGAAAGTTTCTTCTTGGTGGCTGCTGCCACCACCATAGCATCTACAGGAATGCCTTTCGTGAGAAATTCTTTTTCAGTAGGGGCTGATAAGAACTTACTTGGCCTCCAAAGGACTGGTTCCATAGTGTCTGGTGACTCCCACGGCTTTCGACTAACCAACTCCAATAGCTCATTAAAAGGCAAAGACACCCAGAAGGTTGAAGGTTGAGATCCAAAAGCCTTCAGGTACACTGACTCATCAGAAGGGTTGATGGTTTTCCAGCTACCTCTCTGTTTCAGGATTTCTAGGATATCTGCAAAGGAGATATCTTCAGAAGGGAACCTTCTGACTCCTTGAGGTCAGTGTCAGAGGTGATGGACTCATCAGGGGAGTCTATATGCATCCTCTCATGTTCTCTTTCGAAGAGCCTCCTCAGAAGAGTATTCAAGGGAGGTCTTTTAAGAGTGGGGTACACCCAATGTGGCTCCCTGAGGCTCTGAAGCTCTGCTGTCCTGTGGGTGGGATGGTGCCAAGACAGATGCCAGTGCCTTCTGGGGGAAGAATACCAATATCCTTATGTAGAGCTATAGGCGGGGACAGCGTAATTCTCATCAGCTCGAAGGCAGATCCCCCCAGCTCCGAGGCCACTGCCGGTTCAGAGGAAACAGAGGGAATCCCCGACTCCACAGAGATCAGCTCCGAGGCTGATGTAGGAGCTGAGCTCAGCCAAGCCAAAGCTCCAAGAGGTAAACTCAGAACCAAAAAAACTTGGGTCCGAGCACCCCCCCCCAGAGCCGACTGGAGAACTTCGGCTTCTAGATACTCCGGATGGCACAGTGTGTCAGAGCAGGGATCAGCTCCGAAATCTCCTGAATGGGTCTCAGAACAAGAGAGTCTACAGCAAGTGGTACCTGGCATTCCGGCTCCAAAGATCCAGCTTGGTTCGGAGGAGGAATAGTTGTGGATGTAATAGTCTTGGATGATTCCAAAAACGGTTGGGTAGGAACCAAAATCAATTTAGCCAGTGCCGGCGACTTCAAAAGTTTACGCACCACCCTGTCCACGTCATCGTCCAATAAACTCCTAGAGGACCTGGAGGAGACAGCTGGTGAGTGGCAGATCAGTAGAAGTTCAGTGGACCGGTTCTGAAAAATAGTCCCTTTCAGCTCCGAAGGCTGTGGAGCTGTAAGGACTTGATTTTCCAAATCTATTATCTCTCTCAGTTCTGAGGGCTGTGGAGCCGAGGAGGTCAATGTATCAGAAGTTTTAGTTAATTTTTGAGGATGTACATGTCTCTTGGAGGTGAATGGCCCCAAACAGTACACACATATATTATGCCCATCAGTTACAGACATTTTTTGTGCACATTTCTGGCACTTTTTAAAGCCTGATGGTTTAGGCTCCTTCTCTCTACTTTCCTTAGACATAATAAGAAAAAATACAACTAATACCAAAAAGTAAGTAAACACTAATTATACCTTTAAAGAAAAACTAACACACACACACACAAAGGTTAATATTCTACCAAATACTACAATAAAGAAGCACATCTACTGAAGAAAGGGAAAAACACAGGAACAACTCTGCCCTCCAAGTTAAAAGGGGACTAGGCCCTCTAACTTAAACTGACTTAGTACAGCTACAAAAAGGGAAACAAAGAAAAAACCCTCTAAGATAAGCAGGTATTAAGCTCTCTAACTAAAATGAGCTATTATATTCAGATAAGGAAACACACACACACACACACACACACACACACACACACACACACACACACACACACACACACACACACACACACACTAACTATTCTACAGTAACCACCAACTACACCACTACAAAAAAAACTGATGGGAAGAAATAGAAATGGTCTTGTGACCAACGACGGCCAACAAGCAACCACACAGCAGCAAGATTAAATTGCACTCGTAACTACAGCACACAAACTACAGAAGAACAACTCTCTAAACAACTAACTAAATATTATTAATCCAAAATATATAGAAAAAATATGAATCTTTAAAGAACTTGGCCATGGCCAAGAACAGAGCATCTGAACTCGTAAAGCAGCAAATGAGATCTGGGGAATTAGACCACTGCATGATGGGATGCCTATTCTGCCATGAGGCAAATTAGAGAATTTGAGCTAGTGTATTCGGCCGAGTCACAGCTGAGGATCAACTCTGAACGCATCCAGTAAAAATTAAGGCATGATAGGACAACATATCATATTTTATAAACCTTAATATAAAACAAGAACCAATAAAATTGGACATTCAATTCCCTTTAAACCAAGTGTGTTAATAAGTAAAAAAAATACAATGTTAACCCTTCATGTGCAAAACTCATATTACGATCACTAAGGAAATATTTAATATTAATGGTCTTATTCAACCCAGGCAGTCTGCCCACTCCTAACATTATCTGCTATTCAGTCTCTTTTTTCAATCATGTTTCTATAATTACCACATCTTAAATCCCTACAGAATGCATTAAAGGACTGCAAACAAAAAGTTTTTATAACAGCTGCAAGTGGAAGCGTGTCTATAAAAAGCAATACTCATGAATCTAGCAACTTTCTAAGTTTGTTAGTATTAGGACTTCCCAATAATATTCCAGTAGTGAAAACTGAATAACGTTTTATGTTCTTCAGGGGTTTTTTTGTAACTTTCTAAGAGCAATATTTATCCTTCCCCCCCAATATTTTTGGCTTTGTCCAGCATTCTTGTACCAAGAAGCTGAGTGGCACCTTTGTTTGGCATCTGAACTTATAGTTTGGAATACATTCTGTAGGTGGGCCGCAGTGGATGCCTGCATGGCAAAGCATACCCAAATTACTGCACTGGCATGATGAGGGTAATCTTACTCTTGAGAGGAGGAGGACTGAATATATGTTTTAAATATGTTGTGGTGTATTAAAGGAAAGGGTAAAGAAACTAGGTTTAATTTCTGCCAGCGGCCATTAAGGTGTCCTCACTGGTGAGCTACGAGTGCCAGCATGATATTATTGGTAAATGGTAATCAGGGTAACAATTACAGCAGAGTGAGGAGTTAGTACACACATGGGGAACAAAGGGGAGGCTAGTAAGAGAGATGTGACTGAATGGTATTGTGGGACCCATAAAATTTGAGATAGTATAAGGAGGAATAAGACTGTTTACATAGATAATTTAGAGCTAGAAATAAAGATGGAGCTGCATAAGGCAAGGGTGGACAAGCCAAACTGCTGGGATGATTGTGGGAGGCATACGAGAGGCAAACACTGAGTAGCACTAGCTCATATGAGAGTGAAGGAGTAGAGACTGAGCAGAGGTCGATGCAAGGATGTGCTAAGAGGGAATAGGAAGTGGCAGGTTTTCAGCCAAATAAATTAAAGTACTGGAAAACTAGGAGATAATGCTGGAACAAGGAGAAAACAGAAATGGGGGATATGGAGAAGACTTTAGCCGCTACTTAGAAAGCCTAACCTCAGTCCTGAAGTAATAGCGCACAGCTGCACCTGTTTGTTACCCACTCTGGCTGCAGTTTCAAGGACAGAAAACTAGAAGCTGGTAGAAAACAGTACAAACAGAAGAAAATACCTAGGAAACAGTCATAGCAATGTAATAGATTCATAGGTTCATAGCTGAATACTAGGCTAACTGCTCTGTAGGGCCATTTAAAGCCTAGCCAATAACCCAAGGTTAAAATCACACGTATCTATAAGAGAGGAAAATGCAGTAGAATATGACAAATGGTGGATAACATTACAGGATAATATGTAATAATGTAACAACAATAATGTGTTTTGAGAATCTGTTAAGACATGACACTCAGAAAATGGTCACAACTAATGCCATATTAAGTAGGAGAAAAAGGTAGCTAGTTTAGTTGTGAGTGAATTAAAAATCTTTCGCCAGTCTATAAATAAGTGAAGGATGTAGTCTGAGCTGCTAGTTCACCGTTGTTAATACCAAGTTACATGCACATTTAATAATTTAGCAGAGGCATTGACTGTATTGACCTGCAGTCATTACAGCACTATAAAACCAGATGCACTCATCTGGGTAGCTAAAGCCCATTTGCTCATTATTTCGGGGTATACTTTTTAAAGAGTAGAATTTTTGCTTTCGTTTCATTTATAAATTACCTTATTGTCAAATAAGCTAGTATTTGAGGGAAAAAATCCTAACTACAATACTGTTCTGAGTGGGTGAACTTAAATTACACTGCAGAGTACAGTAAGATGCCTACATTGCATTAATGTAGCATCACCAATACAACACACCATACTGTTAGTTGGCAATATAAAGCTGTTGCAGTTGAAGTATGGATCCCTGATGGGCATTACCTGTGATAGGATGGCTACAGTAGATTTGGTGGCAGCAAGCATTTATTTTGTGCAGAGATTTTTGGTAAATTTCATCAGTAGTTGCAGTGGTCAAATTATATTACAGACAAACTGCATTAGTTTGACCGTAATATAATTTCAGAAGTTATCCTCTTTATCCATGATTGCGTGACTAGGGAGCTAGTATACTTAATTTCCGGGGAGTGTAGGGGTAGCAAAGATCCCCTCACACTTGAAAGCAAAGTATCTGGTTATTGTAGATGATTGCAAATATACCATTTGTTTCATTTGCAAATCGCCTTTTTTTTGTTCTTTTTTGTTTAGATGAAATCGATCACTGGAGAAGTTTCAAGACATTTTAAAAATCGTCGAAAGTTCACTGGTGGCATAAAGAAATATAATTGATATGATAGATAGCTAAACAGTTCTGTTATCATGAAGTAAATTAAGAAAGTCCATCTAGAGACTTTAGGGGCCAGTTTAATGCCATATAACTGAACCTTGTCTCTTCATATGCTTTATTAGGAGCAAATGATTAATAACATTGAAGGCCTTTGAATTATCCAAGTACATAATGAGGTCACACAGTCATATTAGCTCATGCTTCAGGTAAACTTAGTTGTAGCAGATAAAACTGTTTGCCGCGAGAGAAGATGCAATCATTCCTTTCAGCTATCCCTCATTTTGCCTAATTTCTGCAGTGTTCTTTGTAAAAATTGTAATTTTCTGGTAATTAAGGAGGATGATAATTAGTCAGCAATATTAGGCATTAGGGTTTTGTCCGTGTTACTATTCAGTAGTGAAAAGAAAAATAAAATAGGTTTACAAATGTAAAAACTGTTCATACATCTCATTTTGATTCTTAACAAAATCAGTGTTATACATTGTTAGAGTCCATCACATATCAGTCATTATTTTTTAAAATAATATCCATGGTAAATAGCGAGTCATAACTAATTCAGCCAAAGAAAATTTTATATGCATCAAGTGACATATTTCAACCAATGCATTAGCTTATCGACTGAAATTATTAGCGAGTGTTCCCCATTTAGGCAATTCATTCTACATTATGACAGGGAGTACTCAACTTTCTAGAGATGGACAGCTGGCATATGCAGCTGTTGCATTTGCTGCTTTTCATTTTTCTTGACTATCATTTATTTACATATGCCCTTAACGTTTGATGACTGCGTACCTCTCAACAGTATTGCACTAGGAGTTAAATTCTCCATATGACAGTCTTCAAAAGTCCATGTTTCAGAATGGATGCTACTAAAAGGGTCCTGTTGCCTAGTTAATTTTGAAATCAATATCCATGTTACATAATAGTGAACCACAGTATCCTCAAAATAACACTAGGTGTAAAGTAAAAGTACTGGGCCATGCTGTGAGCTTCATTGCTGAAGTTATCATTAGATGCACATTAAACGAGGTAATGTACCGCATTTTGGAGATATGTGGAGAATCATGGCTGACCATGCTAGTCAAACAGGTTAACAGATGGTGTTCTGGTGGGCCGAGCTTCACTTTTGCATTTAGATGCAAGGAACAGGTTAGAGTAAGGCAAACATTTTAATAATAAAAGACATGTTGCCAGTATACAATAATATAAAGATGCTGCCCATGCACAAGAGTCCTTGTATTATAAGTACTTACAACTGCTGATGATGAAGAAAGGAAGGTTGTGTGCAAGTACATAAACATTTTCTTGTGGACAACAAGACTGCCAAGTATATCAATGGTCTTCTGAACAAGATACATAAAAAGTGTCATGGCAAAGGATGGGTTGGTTATGTATGTGGGAGTGTGTGCTTGTGTAGCTTTGTGTGCCTCAGTATGTCTGTAACAATTTAAATTTACATGTGCATTTTAAAAATAATGCTGTGTATAAATGTAAATGATCTGTTAACAGGACTGGTGATCGCCTAAGCAAATTCTCCACACTGACATGGTAGGAGAGGTAATCCTTTTCCTGACCATGTCTTTTGTACACGTTCGGAATGTCAGAAGATGGTGACAATGCTTACTTTCTTTTTTCAGTTCTACATGCCCTGCTGTGATAGCCTAGTAACCTTCTAACAGCAGTAGAGCCCTTACAAGCCTAGCAATATTTATCTGTACTTGCCCCAATTGTTTGTGGTTAGGCGAGTGAAGTTCACAGAGGTAAGTGTCTATGGTAGTTAATGCGGACCTCCTCTGTCCAGGATGGACATGTGTGCCACTCCAGGAGTGAATCTGCAGTCACGTATTAATTGATCCAGGTTGGGTTTGAAGAGGGTCAGGAAGGTTCTGTTTCACATGAATTGGAATCTTATTCCAGAGGAGTGGCAGTCTCTGGAAGTTGTATTCATCTCTTCACTATAACCTGTTCATGTCAGAGGCTAGGTTAAAGATCTCTGGAAGGAGTGAGCCCCCCCCACAAAGTCTGATTTACAAATGTGTAGCATTTCCATCAGGGCAGGGTCACAGACTGCCCTATAAGCCAGGCACAGGTCACTACTTAGCAACCTGTAAGAGACATCTTTCCACGCATGATTTTTGCATGCTCTGTAATTTCTTGGTGAGAACCTTTGTGGTCTCTCCAACTATTGCAGATATCTTGTGAGGCACACACAAAAGAAAGCATTATACTCAATTATTGGTCTGATGAGATCAGAGTACAACAGAATTACAACATCCTTAGATCTAGATGTGGTACCTTTAATTCTAAGATGTGTCTAACAGAAGGATTTCCTTACTACTGTGGATTTGTGGCGGTCAAAGTTAATCATCATCAACCAGAGTACCCCAATCACATACCACCACTGGAACCATGCTTGGGGGGGGTGCTGCCTATAGTATAAATTAATAGGGATGTCAGCTTTCCCAAAGGAAATAATGCATTTTTTTTTTACATTTAGCTTTAATCTGTTGTTTTGGCACCAATCATTTGTCAACATTAACCCTGACTGCAGTATATTTACTTTGAGATACTCGATTGCTCCCAATTTGCAATCATTGGTGAACTTGATCAGCCACAGGCTGTCCAAATTTGTCTGGACGTCTGAGAATTACATTCCAAACAGTAAGGGGGCCCAGCACAAAACCCTAGAGTATGCCATTGGTGACTACTCTTTTGCTAGAGGAAATCACCCACTTTAAGAGTGTGTCCTATCAGTGAGCCAGTTGGCTACCTATCTGGTAATGTAGGGATTAATTCCCAATTGGGAGAGTTTCTATACAATACCCAAGTGGTGGATTGCGTCAAATGCCTTGGCTAGGTCAAAATACGCTGCATGCACTCTTTCCCTCATAGTATGATCTACCTTTAATGAATCTGAACTGGGCTGGGTCCAGAGTTTGGAGAGTACCTATATCCTTTTTAACAAGGTTCATAATGATTCTTTACATGACCTTGCAGATGAGGATAGTAAAGCTTATGGGCCTATAATTCCCAGGGGTGGTATATGATCCCCCTTTGTGCAGAGAGATTGCTGTTGTCCTCCATTCCACTGAAACATAGCCAGTTTGCAGGCTGTGTTAAACAGGGATCCAAGCGGATCTGCTAGGCAACCTGGGATATTGCCCGGTAGCACTGATGCCATGTTTTTGGCCTTGGAGAGCACCAAGATGACCTGCTCTCTTGACATAATAGGCTGATTAATGATGGCAGGTATACTTTGCGGGATGACTGGAGGGACCAGAAGAAGGTGAAGTCAGCTAACAGGCTGGTTATTACCTCCAGTTAAGTATGGGTGTTGCCATCCACAAGCAACAAAAAAGGACCAGTGTTGTAGTTAAAACAAAATTATGGTATAACTTTACAAGTAAAAACAAAAACCGGAGATGAAAATTCAAACAAACCTTTAATACCCTGCCTCTCTCTCTCTATACCTACCTACTGCCACTCCTGAACCTATTCCTCCCAGCCTTTTTTTCACATATATTCCCCTCTTCAATCCTTTTCCTAACTACTTTTATTATAACAGTGTCAACTCTCACATGTACACTATACTGTATTTAGCTCAAAGTCATTGCCTTTCATTAGTATTGTGTTTAACTTAAATTCATGCCTATTATTAGTAATTGTGTCTTAGCTTAAAATCACCCTATTACTATTACTGTATAGCCTTTTAAAATATTTATGCAACTCCAACTGCTATATTATGTATAAATTGTATGTGGAGCTTTTCTCCCCGGGCCTCCACTGAAAATGGGCTCTCCAAGGCCCAGTGGACTTTCCCGGTAAACAAATGCAATAAATAAATAAATAACTAATATGCAGCAAAGCTTTCGGGTAGAACCCTTCTTTGGTGCAATGTAAATATTTCAAACACATTTTTAAAGAAATACAGATACAATAACATGTGATACAGTCCCAATCACAATCCAATAAGAATTTTTCAATTAAAAAAAAAGTCACGTCACAAAAACATTCTGTATAAAAATGTGACAAAAATATAAAATAGACATTTCTATCTTTATTGCATCTGTTTTTTTGTCTTTTTTTTAACCAAAACTGGTTTAATGCTTACTGCAGCATTATACAAGGACCCCCCCCATTAATATTCCAAAACGTGCACGCTGATTGGTCAGCGTGCATGTTGTAAATCAGAGTTATAGTAATGGAAAAAGGTCCGGTCGCTCAGACTTTTTCCATTAGTATAACTTTTTTTTTTTTTTTTTTTTTTTTTTTTTTTTACACCAACCGAGAATGCAAGATCTCCGTTGCTGTTTAGACATTGTCTCGCTATGTTAAAGGAGTTTAACATAGCGAGACAGCTTTAAAAAAAGTAACTGAGATCTTCCTATCTCCGTTGCTTTTTTTTTTTTAAAAAGGTGTCTCGCTATGTTAAATG
The DNA here is from genome assembly GCF_019279795.1 of Protopterus annectens. NCBI lineage: Eukaryota > Metazoa > Chordata > Ceratodontiformes > Protopteridae > Protopterus > Protopterus annectens. The sequence continues at coordinate 926,418,498 of NC_056728.1, forward strand.
GGTTTAACATAGCGACACAGCTTTAAAAAAAGCAAAAGAGATTCTCTGTTGCTTTTTTAAAGCTGTCACCCTGTTAAACTCCTTTAACATAGCGAGACAGTTTGCAAAAAGCAATGGAGATCTTGCTTTCTCCGTTGTTTTTGCCCATGGCCCTGATGTACTGCGTAAGCATATGCATGCGCAGTACATCAGACAGCTGCGGAAGGGCAGCAAGAAGGCATTATACAATACCATTATTTAAGGAAAACATTTTTTTTTCTTAAATAATGTCATTGCATAATAGCAATAAACCCACTTCTGGGTGTGGGTAATACTGGATTAACACACGGTTGTCTTTGGCCACTCGGGCTTCGCCCTCATGACCAAACCACACCAACCGTGGTTAAATCCAGCATTACCCACACCCAGGCATGGGTTATTGCTATATTAACACCTGGTGCATGGTCAGCCTGAAAACGGATTATACGAGTCCAATTTAGGTGAAAAAGAGAGTTTTCCTCTGAGAGGGGCTTCCAGGCAAGAAGTTCCTGCAGCCCAACAGAGGGAGTCATTGAGCCTGTTTTCTATGAGCTTGAGACCTGTCCTCTCCTCCCCTAGGGGTGGAAGCAGTCCACTGTCTTAGTCTACAAGAGGCTTGCGTTTGAGGCCTTCCTCGGGAGCATCTGTATCTACCCATCTGAGGCCTGTCTGAATTGGGAAAAGACCAATTTTTTGTAGGCCAATTCCTACTAAACCTGGGAGGCTGTACTTGCAAGAAATCTTTAACCGTTTGCATGGATTTTGCCTTGTCCTCCATCTTCTTTATCACCTCTTCAGCCTTGGGTCCAAACAAAACATTATGCTCAACAGGAGCATCCAATAACTTAGCTTTTACTTGATCTGGCAAGTTTTGTTCCTTTAACCAAGCATGCCTTCTAATGACTGTACCAGAGGCAGCAGCCTTACAAGAAGCCTCCAAGGCATCAAATCCACAGTGTAAACCATGCTTCCCAACTTGTTCAGTGGCATGCATTAAATCATGTAATTCCTTATCTGCACAGGCGGAAATGGAAGTAAGCTTTTGTTTCAAAACAGACAGAAGAAATTGCTGGTATTTCAGCATATGAAATTGACAGTTTAAAGCCCTGATAGATAAAGTAGCAGAAGTGTACACTTTTTTGCCCCATCTTTCTAAAGATCTGGAATCCTTCTCAGTGGGAATGGGGTTTTTAGCAGTAGCGGCCTTAACCCCCTTAGGACCCTGAGAAATGGTTTCAGGATCAGCAGTAGGATTCTTGTATAAAAACTGGTGGGAATCAGGAACCCTATAATATCTTTCTGGCTTAACAGGAGCTGGAGGGGAAAGAGTCAGGAGTTAAGTTAGCCTCCAAAAAAGCATCATCCACAATATCCAAAATAGAGGGGATAGCCAGGGGTCTATGATGGGGAAGAAGAAGAAAATCCCCAAGTCTTTTCTTAGATTCCGAGTACTCCTGTCCTTCCCAGTGAAAATGTTCCCTCATTTCATGTAAAGTTTCCCCAAAAGAGAAATCCTCAGGGGGAGAAGCTGAAGGAATGGATTCCTCAGCATCAGAATCCTCATAAGGAGGGAAAGAATGTTCCTGGTCAGAAGAAGAAACCGAAAAAACAGAATCCTGATCAGAGGAGTCATAATACACTTCCTGCCTTGGCCTTCTATCTGGAGGGGGATGTGAACCCCTAATAAGTAACCAAGTCCTCCGCCATCTTAAGTAATTGTTTCTGAGACTTGGGTGCCGGATCAGAAGAGGCCTGGGCTGTAGTCTTTGATTTGGAAGGAATCTTTGCCTTTGTCTTTGGCTTTGCCTTTATAAGAAGATGAGTAGTCCTGAAAACCCCTTCGGAAGCCGGTACCTGCACAGCGGCTCCAGACCCATCCGAAGGAGCGTTGTCCGAACGTCCTGCAACAGAAATATTCAAAGGCCTAGTTGGCTCCTCGTGGGAGTTTGTTTCGGCCATCGGTTCCGAAATGGCTGACGACAGGGGCTGCAAAAGCGCCTCACTGACGACGGCCGAACCTGAAGCTGGCTCTGCTTGTACAATATCGTCCGATTTGGACCTCGGAGGCCTGTCTATCCTCGAGTTGTTTGTGAACTCCGGTAGCCGGAACCGAATCAGACGACATTTTGTAATTAAAACGCCTACCGAAGTAATGAAATGCAAAATCGTACCTTCGTTTAATCGTACATTGATTGAATCTAGCACAAAACCGACAAGTAGCTACGTCGTGGTCAGGGCCTAAGCAAGGAATACAGTAAGAATGAAAATCTTTATGAGGTATTTGCTTCCCACAAGAAATACAATTATTAACTTTTTCTGACATCGGACTGGAGCAAGAAAAAAGTTTCCCCAAGGGGTACTTACCTTTGAGTAGGAGAAGAAAGTCTTCGGACAGAAGTACAATTAGAGAAATTGTCAGGAGTCAGCCGACTGGCAAATGTGAACTGCTAACACCGCACGGCAAGAAAGACTAGAGAACATGGCGTCGGCTGCCAGATTTATACTCCTGGCGCTCTGACGTCAGGCAGCATTGCTGAACAGCCGACACCGGACCCAGACTTTGGGATTCTGGCCGACAGAGGACTGCCTGCCGGCAGGGGAGAACCCTACAGTCATGACTGCAACAGTGAAACACGATGAACATCAGAAACACCCCAAGGAAGTTTCAGTGCCACAAATCCTGAGTGAAGGCCTGCCACTCACTCTGTGGATCCTTAGGGAAAGGAGAAACAGGTTTATTTTTTTTTCTTTAATGGGACGTCTGCCTTATAAAACTTGGAAGGCTCTGTCCCAGCACGGTGCTCAATAGTAGTAGTAGGGACTTCTTCACTGACTAAAATCCGAGTAACACCCGACCAACCGTGGTTCCCTCTGAACATCCAAAACAGACGTCTGCAAAGCCTCCTCAGACGTGCTTAAAGCCAGATCCTCACCAGCCTCCAACCTAGTTGTGACAGAGGCATTCTACAACAAAGCCGAGCAAACCTCCAAGCATTCACTCACCTTGGAAGAAACATCATGAGGCTGAACAGCAGAAGATTCCAGCCTAGGCTTCTTGGCCTTCTTCTCTGTCCCTCAGGGTGGGATGTTCCCTCCATCGTATCTTTAGCAAGAAGTTTAAGTCACTGATTCTCAAGACACAGCACCAAAGAAGAAAATCTACTACACTAAGTTTTAGGTAAAAAAAAGCCAGACAGAAAGACCGGGATGTATAATCATGCAAGATGCCAAGGCAGAAAATACACTGTTTGTGGCAGTCTTTATGGGGAATCAGTCTTCCACACTGGCACTTACCCATCTTGGATGACATGAAACTTCACAAGCAACAAAAAACAAGTAAAAAAGGAACCACAGTCAGGCACTTACCTGCATCAGCTCAGTGAAACCAGCAACAAAGTAAGCGTTCAGACGGGCTACAAAGTTCTGAGGATCGGATATCATCTTTATGCCCCATGCATGTGATGTATGGAGTAACTTAAAGTAACCTAAGGCTTTGGTATACTGGCCGAACATTGAGTTGCCCTAAGCAGGGGATCACTAATGTTATGAATACTGAAATCGTGAAATGCAAGGACATCTTCTGAACCAGCATGCTTTCATTGTGGGCACTTCCCAGTCGATAGAAGGACAATTAAAGTTACCCAGGAGTAAGGTGTTGGGTTGTATGGCAAGAGACTCCTGTAAGTCCAGGTATGCTTTTCCTGTTTCATGGCGAGACACCGCTTTGATGCTGTAGGGGGGTTTGCCTATACTTAACTGAACATGGAGTAGCTCTAAACAGTCATACTATTCAACCCATCTCGAGGTGTACTTATCCTTAATGAAGATGAAGATGGATACACCACCTCCTCTGGTTCTTTCACACACAGTTTGTGGTCTGAACATATGCAAGGTCAGGGTGGTTTCTCTACCTTTGAACTATGTCTCTGTCACCGCACATACTTCAGCAGCTTCTAAAGTGAGGAGTGCTTCCAGGGTGTGCAGTTTACTGTTTAGACTCCTAGTACCAAGCAGCAGTTCCTTGAGTTTATCTAGAGAAGATTTTGTTAGATGGAGACGTTGGTTATTTTGACATTGCCTTAAAAAAAAAAAAAAAATAAGGGGGTGGCCAATGCCTTTGCCAGTATCGAAAGCCTAGAGGAGACAGGTGCAAACCATCTCTGGCAAAGGAGCATGGCCTGTCAACCATGTCTTTCCAGGTTGATAAATATTAGATCCCCTTGGAGTGACACCAAATGCTAAGGCAATTGTTAAAGCCAATCTTTTTTTTTTGTATTGTGGCATCATCCTTAGAGAAGTAGAATGCTACTTAAGGCTAGGCTTATACCTGCCTGTGACAAAATCTGTCAGCTCAGTCATGTCTCTTTCATATAATCCAGTGAGGTACGTCTCAAGTCATGTGGTTGAGTGACTTGACAGATCCTGTCACCTGAAAGGCAGCTAATTGTAACTCGCTCCTTATCCGGCCTAGTAAAGGGAACATCCTGTGTATCTTACACTGGAGTCACCAATGACCAATATATTAGGTTTTGTGGCGTTACACCTTATGGGCTTATTTGTTAAAATACTGGTGTGCATGTTATGCGTGGTGGTTGTTTTTTGCATTCTTATGTGTGTGTAAGTGGTTTCCATTTGGGAGGCCTCTGATCTTTTCATAAGTATATATCCTAACTCATATAACCCAACTTCAACCATCACAACTATTCTCACCCCCACTCTACTACTATGGCATCCTCCTTTCACATCCACCTCTCTTTTTACTTACTCCACCTCTCCATCCTGCCCACTTCCCTCTTCTACTAACCCTCATTGTACTACCATCGATCCCTGCAGTCTACTTCCTTCTCTTCCTAACCCTTACAGACCTACCACTGAACCAGGCGAGACATTAAGGTATTCTCGCAGCCAACCTTAATATCATACCACCACTTACATCTGCAACAATATCCACTGAGTTTGAGGATTCCTGCAACAGGACTCATACAGCCTGCAGCTCAGCTATTAGACCTCCTAAAAGCGTGAAAGGTTTAAAGTACCTAGTCTCTAATTCTATATCTGCTTTGCACCCACTGCATGAAGTGTCCTACATATAAATTTTGCTAGCTGAAAACTACTCCTATGGAATATTCTCATGTATATAAACTCTGTATTGCCTGTATAATATCATTGATTTGAGAATGATTACTGATGTACTGTTTTTTTTTTCACCAATTGTATAAGCTGCCAATAATATGTAAATGTCTTTATCAATGTAAATGCTGTATTGTATGTAAAATGTCTTTATATGTGAAGCTTTTCTCCTCGGGACACCACTGAAAATGAGCACTTCTGGCCCATTTGGACCATCCCGGTAAACAAATGCAAAATAAATATGTTATTAATGAGTACCACCACATATGTAGGCTTATGTGTCATGTCCTTATTTTTTGTGTGTGTGTGCGTGTGTGTGTGTCTTGACAACCTGTTTGATATTTGATTTGTCCTTATGCGACAGTCTTGCATCTAGTTTCATAGTGTAACTACAAATTTCACAAAGTATGTTTCAGGAGTAAGTGGTTGTCAGTATACATGAGACAATTACAATGTTGCCTCAGGATGCCCATGTCAATCATGCTGATCAGATAGATGATGGGAAACTGCCTCTCCATGATAGCAGGCTCTTACTATACATTTTATTAGCTTAAAAACTTGTTTATCGTTCCCTAACTACCAATCAGGAAAGTACACAATAAGCCTTCCATCACCAACCCCCAACTCAGACAAGTTAGTTAAGAGCACTTCTGCCACAAGTGCGCAGAAAAACACCTTCTTAACACAGAGTAAGTGGTTTGGAGCCCAAGTGTCACAAGACCAAACAAACCACCTACAACTAATAGATACAATATAATACAATGCAATTAACTACTTAAAGCAGCAGCAGACAGTATTTTTTGAACCATTAACAATGCTCTTTTCATCCCTTTGAAGTAAGATATTCAACATGTCAACAGATAGCACAATTATGGCACCTGCATGGGGGTCATGTTTAGCTTGGACATAACTGCCAGCCCATTACTTTTTCGTCCTACCTTCTTTACCTTTAACTTTAGTGCAAATGGAAATGGCAGATCTAGAAATATTTTGGTCAGAGAGCTTGATCAGCAGCAAAGGGTGGCAGACACGGTCAAATGCTTTAGAGAAGTCTAGGAATACAGTACAACAGTTTGTTATTGTCCCTGGCTAGTGAGATAGTATTAGTGAAGGAGGTAAGGGCTGTTGAGGTACTATGGTTGGGGCAAAAGCCATGTTGTGTGGAAGTTAGTAATTTTTCTTGTAGTAGCTCAGAATTTGTTTATGCACACATTTCTCAATATTTTAAAGAGGGGCTAGAATTGCTATTGGCCTGTAGTTTAAAGATTCAGTGGAGTTGCATCCTTTGTGAATGGGTAATGTAAAGAATTGCCTCCAGATAGAGGGGACTTTGGATTCTGTTATTGATCAGTTGATAAGAGACATAGGAAAAGCTAATGAGTTAGCAGCTGCCTTAAGGAAGAGTAGAAGTAGGTTGTCAGCTGAGGAGGAACACAGTTTCAATTTGAGAAGCAGGTGTTTTATGTAGATGGTGGATACTGGTTTAAGAGATGGTGTTTTTGGATATAGATGGAGGTAGGGATGTCTTTAGGGTTGACAGAGCTGTGTGTTTACATCAGTTTGCTGATGGTATCTATTAAGTATGTGTTAAATATGGCTGCTGTTCCTTGGGGAGCATTATTTGGGCAAGGATTAGGAGTTGACAGGTTTTCAGCGTGTAGTATCAGATTGATGGCATTCCAGAATTTTTGGAGGTTGGTCCTGTGTGAGGTTTGTGGGTTGTTGTAAAAGTTCTTTTTATCTTTGTTGAAGTGTTTTTGGTAAGGTTGCAAAGCTCTTTTTAAAAGTTTGAAGGTGAGGAGTGGATTTTGTTTTGGACCAGTATTTCTATATCTCATCTCTTTTATTCATAAGGGATCTTGTAGTCTGTGTTAACCATGGGGAACTTAGTGATTTAACTCAAAATGTGTGTGTGGGGGGGGGACAATGGTGTTTAGAATGTTTAGGAATATGGAGTTGATTTTTTTATACTGTCTCATCTAGAGTTAGAGGAGTTAGGAATGACCAGCTTATTGCAGAGAGAGATGATTATTGAAGGTATCAGGATAGAAAATGGAGAGTTTGCTGCATTCTATGCATTTATATGGTTGGGTGTGGTGAGTGGTGAATCTAAGTACTTCAACTGGTGAGTGGTCACTGAGCGAGTCAGACAGAGATTCAGGGTTGTGGGGATTGGAAACTAGTATCCAGTCAATAGGAGAACTGGAGTTAGTTGGTTTATTAGCATAGGTATAGGTGGAGATTAGTTGGGAGAAGCCATACAAGTTAAATACACGAGCTTGGACTGTTAGAGGACACCTATAGCCAATTAATGTTGACATCGCCAAGGATAATGACTTCACTAAGTATATTTTGTGTGAGCCAGGAGAGAATTTGTTCCAGTAATGTGATATTACCAGGGGGGTATGTATATATCAGCTACAGTTAGTTTATTCTGGTCATTAATTTTTCAGTTGGCTGTCAGAAGTTCAGCAGGAGTAAAAGGGGGAGGGTTTACTAATAGGGAAAGATTGAGGTGGTAAGAATACAGTATAGCAACTCCACCACCTTTTTTCTTTGATCTATCAAGACGTGATATGTTGTAACCTGGGAGGAGGAATTCTTTGTCAGAGACGTGTGGTTTCAGCCAAGTTTCAGTTAGAGTTATATCATGGGAGTGGTGAGCCAGCCAAGCATGAAATTCATTTACTTTGCGGAGTATGCTTTGGATATTCATGGAGTATAGTGATAACAGTTTATTGGGGAGTTTAAGGATGAGTGGATGTGTTGTTAGTGAGGAGGAGGGTATTTGGTCCTGGATTGGGATGTATATCTCCAGATAGAATTACAATTACCTCCATACCATCATGCACCCACTTCAAAACTTTTCTAAAAGCGCACCTAAAAACATGCTGGCTATGCCCTTGCAACTCCCACTCTAATATCACCCACCCCATCCAACCACTACCTTTATTTCCACTCCACTAACTACCTTGATTATAGCAAGCTCAGATGCTCATAAGCCTAGTACTTATTATACAGCAGGAACTTCTTATTGTAACATTTGTTAATGTCTGTTATGTACTTCGCAGATAAAGATTCTAGTTGTCTACTGATGTATTATGTTCATCTGTAAATATGTTGTAAGTAATTGCTATGAAAATTGTTAATCACTATGTAATCCAATGTAACTACTGTCTGTTTAACTGTGGAGCTAGTCTCCCCGGGCCTCCGCTGAAAATGGGTCTACGTCCAGTCGGACACTCTCGGGCAACAAATATAAATAAATAAATAAATAAATAAATAAATAAATAGAAGCAGGGTGTTGGATGGATGGAGTTAAGGTGGGGAGTGAGAGGGGATCAAAGTGGTATTTTTGTTTGGTTCTAAGGGTGGCTGAGGTGAAGGGAAGTATTTTGATTTTGGGGAGGAAGGAGTTTGTGGTCGAGAAGATAGATGGTGCTATTCTGAATGATTATGGTCATTTAGAGAATGGAGTATTGTGAAGAGAGGTTGGAGAAGGGTGTAGGGGTTTTAATTGAGTTTTATAGGAGGAAAGGCAGTTTAGAAGTAGAATGGGCATACAGAGGAAAGGTAGTATCATGGTATTATAGTACTGGTTGGTGTGTAGGAGTAAGTGAGAACAGTAAATGAGCTGGAGGTATGGTATTATGGAAGAGCACGAGAATAGTGATGGGGTGTGGTACAAGGATGGAGAAGGGAGAGTAGAAGGTGGAAAGGTAGACGTAGTGAAAGTCTAGACTTACAGATAAATGGAGATAATGTAGAGCAGTTTTTAGAGAGACCCATGTTTGATGTACAGTATCTAAGCAAATGTCATGTACCCACAGAGCTCCTTAGTTTTAATTTATATTTATTTAATATCTGGTTAAATAACTGATCATAGTAGCATTTTAACAAAAAGCCCAGGTAGACACAGCTCATACAATGCACCAAATGTGGTGGTCTCCATCTTTCATTTCAACTGCTACAAGACATACAATGCTGTCACTACTACTGTGTCATACAGACTCTGAAATGATTAAAAAATGCAACAACAATTAATTCCTATACAGACTCTGAACCAATTAAAAAAATGCATTAACAAATAATTCCTATACAGACTGAATTGATTAAAAAATGCATTAACAATTAATTCCTGGGAAACTACAACTCGGAAGCCATAGGAGTGAACGCTTTCAGTGGAAAATCAGGATAAATGATTTGGTTTGATGTCTATTGTCATACATAGTTGATTCATTTGCAGAGAATAGCCAAGGTGTAAATTTAAGTCTCTCACTAAATGAGGGGAGATGGGAGAAGTAACTTAGCCAGGAACAGAAACTTGCAAAACTGCTCTTTGCAAACAGTCTTTGTTACCTCAGTAATTTGTTTTGCAAGCTTATTTCGGAGAATGCGTAATACATCAGTAGGAAAAACATTTGTAATACTCAGTGCAAACGACTCAATGAGACTTGATTTGCAGACCCTCAAAAGCTGGCAATTTTCAGGTCTTCCATTCTAAGTCAATGTACAGCCTGACATCTGATGGGGCTACATAATCTCAGCCTGAGGTCTCAAAGTGCATTATTGCATACAAGGCAGTCACTGACCCTGCATTATTGGAAATGCTGCATATCCTCAAGTCAAACAGTACACAAGTTACTCATTGTAAAGACCTTAACATGGTATGAGACATTAATAGTACCTGCTGGAGAGACAGATTTGTCTTCCAGAGGTTACCACACCTTTGGAATGGACTCCCACTTCATGTCAAACAGAGCACCTCACTGGCCCTCTTCAAACTCAATGTGGACAACTGGATGAGTAACCGTAAATTCACCCCAGGGTTCCACCCATGTCCCTCTTGGACAGGGGCAATTGGTGCTGATTGTGGAAATAAGGGTAGAACTTAGCTAGACTTGTAAGGGCCCTAGGGCCATTAGCCTAGTAAGCATCCTATGATTATGGATCATATTTAGCTTTCAAAAGCAGGAAAAAAAACATATAAAGGATGTTAAGGGGATAAAATAAAAATAGGAATGCTAAATTATGTTGCTGCAGGCACCTTTGAGAAGTGTAGTAAAACATGAAAATACATGTTTTTGCGTTTTTTTTTTTTTATTATTTTGTACATAGTGGTCCTTTAAGTAAAGGTGGTTATGTGATTTAACAAAACATGAGTATTAAATGAGAATTACAAACAATCTAAAATATCATGTTGTGCTTTAACTTACAAGAGAGTAACCATATTCTTATTCAAAATAAGATGAAAAAATAAAATCAGTTCCATTGTGTCCAGTAATTCATTGCTTATTAAGAATACATGGGTTTCCTCCAGGTGCTCTGGTTTTCTCCCACACCAGAGGGTAGCAGGCAAATTCCATTTTGTACTCGCAAGCTTAGTGCTACCCCAGCCCCACCCTTGTGCACCTGCCACTTAAAAATGGTCACATCCCTCAAAATGCTTCCCCTAAACACTTAATAAATGTAAATAACACTTACAGTTGCCCCCCCTCCCCAAACTAATAAAAATATTGTTTTTAGATTAGCAATATTGCAACCTGTTGTTAAAGGCATTCACTTAGACAATTGTAGACATAGTATGACCTGAAAAAGCCATGTTGATGTGATGCTCAGAAAAAAAAATGTACTCAGTAGGAGTACAATGAGTATGCCTGGCTACACCCTCCCACATTCCAAAGACATACAGTAGGTGGACTGGACACTAAACTGGCCAAAGGTGTGAGTGTGTGGTGTGAAGAACTACCATGCAGGGCTAGCCACCAGGTGGTGTAAAACTTGCCTCTAGATTGTCACTGCTGAAGTTACACCCCAATCCCATGTGCTAAAATGGGAAGAAGGGGTTGTGGATTGATGGATGCAGCCAAAGAAATGGACCAGCATGTAATTTCATCTGCCAACACAGGTCTCTACATTCTAGGTTTATGCTGATGTCACCACCTTGAAAATTCAAACTAACATACTCAATAACAGAAAACTAAAATTTTTGGAAATCCTCACATTGACAGCTATGCTTAAATGAAAGTGTCACTGTCACTCATTTTTTTAGCTAATAAAAAGTGCTCATAAAATAGTCTGAAAGCCTTATGACTTGCATTTAAGTGGACCAGTTGTCCCAAAGACTGCATCAATGCTGGCCACTTCAAAAAAAATGGAAATAAAATAAATCTAAAAAGTCTGTAGTTATAGCATGGAAAGCCTCCTAAAAGTATTAAATATTAAATAAAAGTAGCTTTCTGAAACAGTTTCCAACCACTTATTTTAGGGCAACAGTTTTTTTTTACATTCAAGTCTGAAAATGTGGTTTACTTAGTTAAACATTGCTAGAGACTGTTTTTATTGGGGGGTGGGTCACAGCTTTTAGACAGAATTTGCAAGTATCTGTTAGTATTAAAAAAAGGCAAAAATAGCAGTATTGCTTTATGTATCAGCGATATGACAGAGGACATGGAATTAATTCCAAAAGCAGTTCAGCAAAGTATTTGTGACTCTGCAAAACCAAGAAAGCAATACCTTCACTTTTTGAGAGAGAGAAAAAAAAAGAAATAAAAGAAATGCAAACTTTGTCCCATCACAAATGCAAGTGAAAAATACTTTCTTACTGTTGCCAAGGAAGGACATTTAAATTTTATTTTGAAAGAATACATTTAGTCATTCTGCAGACAGATGGAACATAGGAACAAAACTAGGCAGACAGCCATGACAAAGGTAAAAATGTCTAACCATATACACCATTAAGTAGACACAAAGGTTTGTTCATCCCTTTTCAAACACTTAATGCTCACCTCAAAAAGTTGAGCAAGGCTGTACAGGACAATCCTGGTACAAATTTGTGTCTGCCTATCCAATCATCAAGACTAGCCTTAATATGTAGTCATAGAAACATATGCAAACGTACTTTATTTTATTATACCTATGTTCTCCATTTCAGTCTGACAATTTGAATTATACTCCGCTTACACTTTAGTTGTGCTAAACCGCTACTCAGTATTCTGAGCACAGTAATCTTAGTCAAGGGTGCTACAGATGCTACCATTATATCACAAGTAAAACATTCGATGTATGTTTTAAGAGAAAAAGAAAGTAAAAACACACAATTTTGCTTTGCCTTATGTCAGCCAAAAAGGCTCTTTGGAACAAGTAAACTGGTGTGGGCAGGATTCACACTGTGCTGCACTGAAAGTTTTAAGGTGGTGCATCTTAGTTGTGTTGGTACTGGTGTATCTTTAGACTGTGTAATATTATAGGAGGACTGAGATGTCCTTTTATACACAGACAACAGGATTCACAGCATCTTAACTGTTTGTAACTTAAGTTTGGATTCTATCCGGAATTATTTTGCAGGCACACTAATATTTCTGGATATCAAGCTTGATTATTAAGCTAGGAGTTTGTAAAGTATAGCCAAACAATCCACTTATGCTGACATGCTGTAGAGACAATCAAGGAAAAGAAATGTGCATGTCTAAAGTTAGTGCAGTTTGGCTTTATTGACATGCATGTACACAAAGACAAAGAGAAACTCATGGACATTCAGAAAATGTAGCAGAAATATGTGCGTGTCATTCAGAGGTTATCTTTGTATTCCCAATCCCAACAGGCCTCCAGTTTATGAAGGATAGTCAATTGCAATATAACAGTTGTTCCACTCAGTGAAGACCAACTTGGTTGGATCTTTCTTCCAGTTTTTACTAAATGATTTGTCCGAGACATTTTCACCCTTTGGTGTACATGTGAATGTGTAATTTTTATTGCATATATTATACACACGCACACTTTCGCCATGCATGCCACAGGTAAAACAAAATCCTCTGAATCAACTAAAATTGTGTTGTTAAATTCTACACTGTAATGTAAAATCTGTAAGGATAGGATGGTAGTCTTAGGAGTGATTTTTTTTTTTTTTTTACATGCCCACCTTTACACATTCATTTGCGTTATGCCTTTTTAAGATGATTTTTCAAAAAATGTTCTGGAATCTAATGTCGTCTGTAGGCCATCAGAAGCAGGACAATCCATAGTTCAGAAATGTGTTCTAACAATTCCAAGTTTTGTTAAGGTCCTGGCCACTTCAGGTATATATTTCAGCACCTCTATATATGTTAAAGTAGCATGTATGGTCACAATACGTGTTCAAGTAGCTACGCATGTATGTTTACAATACGTATACAAGTAGCTACATACGTATGTTCACAATACATGTACAAGTAGCTACATACATGTACAAGTAGCTACGCATGTATGCTCATGCAGCTTAAATTTCTCCAAGTCTTCAGGGTTTCTAATCATTGTCGTCATCATCATCTTTTTCCATTTTCTACACTGGGTCAGGTATCATTTTAACTGTCGCTATTTCTCTCGATTCAGTGCCACACTCCTCCCTGACTGTTGCAGATCTTCTTTCACACAATCCATCCACTTCTTTGCTGGACGTCCTCATTTCCTCTCATCTTCTTCCTGTCTGTAATTGGAGCTATTTTGGCTTCTGCTCTTATGTCCTCATTTCTTCATCAGTCCCCACAGTGTGCATTCTACCACCCTTCTCAGACACTACATTTCCATCACCTCTATCTTCATCTGTTCTCCTTTCTTAGCTTCTTTGTTATCCAACTGATATTCCTTCCTAGCCTGATCATTTTTTTCTATCTCCCATTTTTTTCCTGCACTCCTTTCTTTTAATAATTTCCTGGACTTCTGCATTCTGCCAGCAGCTTTCCTTACTACCTTATTTCCATATCTGGCTTGGCCACATATCTGCTCTTCTCTTCTTTAGGGTTTCTAATACTATGAGAGAAATGGATCCTACTCCTAAGTCCAAGTATGATTAAAGTTCATGAAATTAGTATTGTTTCAATCTTTGATGTTATTCAAAAGAGTTCTTTGCAGCACCTGTAATGTGCCCAGAATCGACTCCTCTTCAATTCCTACTCTGTTTCAGTAACGTATCTAAAAATGACTGTAAATTCTTTTATGAGCCCCATTGCTCCTACTACTGTTTGGGTATCCTCCTTCCACATTGCCCTTGTTTCTGCCTACAATTCCTGGTATTTTATAACTTCATATGTTCACCAAGTAGAGGTACTACTGATGAAAGTGTAGCCTCAATATTCTGGGTATACTTATTTGTCTCACAGATGGTTAAAGGTTTCTTCATCAAAAAGTAAATTTTCTGTAAATACAAAGCTAGTTCATACACTACCTGCGATAACAATAAATAAATCAAAGTCAACGGGTATGTTAACTAGAAATGAACCACCCCTCCCCAAATAATTTGTCTATTCCTTCAACAAAAATATTTCCTACCATAGCGCTCAATCTTTAAAAGCACAAAAAATCTGGACAAAACCAAAAATAATGGGGGACACAGCCCCAAAAATAGGGAAAATTTTTAAATATTGCTCTTATAAACTTAGAAAGTTGCTAGAATAAAACATCTTCTATTGCCATACATTTTCTGAAGGACATGAATTCAAAAGCTTGTTGTTATTTATTGAATTCATTCATCACTGATTTGCCACAAAATTCAGAAAATCACAGATTTTATGAGAAACATACCAGAGATCCGAGGCAAAAATCTGGACAGTTGAGAGGTATGTTTCCTATTAAATACCTTGGTTCATACCAAATAAAAATAGGATGTCAAAACTGTCTCTTCTTGGGAAGCTATTCCCTCATGAGGAACAAATGTAAAAAAATGTTAAACTACGCAATTTTTTTACTTAAGTTTGGAAAACTAAGCATAAATCAACTGTGTTGTGGAAAAAAAACTCAAATGCAAGACTGGAGAATCCAGTCAACAGCATAACATAACTGTTGTTGTAAATTAAAAACAAATTCCAAACAACTTTCTTAAAACAGGAGCCTGAAGACGTAGTTATGTAAACACATCTAATCCCCCTTTCCCCATCCACACCAGGCAGATGGCATTATAACTGTTCCGATTGTGAGGCTGAAGAACGAACTGCTTGGGAACTGGGAAGGGAAATGGGCAAAAAAACAGAGTAAAGGGGAGGGGGGGGGAACCAAAAACAGCTTAAGGTTTTCAGGAGAGCTGCGAGAACAGATTACAGCCAGAGTACATCAAGCTTCACTCCACACCCAGTTCCTATTTTAGTGTGAAACCAAATAGCTCTTTTGCTATTCATTTCTACTGCCAATTTAAATCTGATGTCTCTCCCTCTTGTCCTCATTCATATACTCATATTAAAATCAAAAAGATCATAAGTTTAAGGCTGTTGCTTTAAACTAAACTTCAATAAACCTGCAGGTAATAATACATTCCTACCTCTGTCTACTTCAGTATCCACAGCTTTAAAAACTTTTGCATCTCCCATTTGTCCAGTTATCAAGTCCCATCCTCCACTGCAGTTTTGAAATGATAAACACATACAATGTGTCTGGAATAATATATAAATAAAAATGCATTCCAGTCTTTAATATCCCTTTGACAAACATAACACTAGCTTTGACTGCAGTACACAGTTCTCCAATTACCATTTTCCATGGAAAAGGTTCTTACTTTAGAAAAGGTAGGTTATTTAAGGCAGCATAAGAACTTCAGAGAATACAGCCCTTGAATTTTTGGCATCCATGTGTCAAACACAAACTGATTATTAGGTGTGTCTGCATATAACATCTTTCACTGCCTACCCAAAAACCCTTAGCCCTTTCACAATCAACTGACACATTAATTTCCCTGTAGGGAAAGAGAATCATAATAAGCCTGTCAACTAGGCAGCCATCAAAGGATTTTGACCTTTAAGTTTAACCCCTCCTCCCGCCCCCAGCTGCTGATGTGAATGCCTGAAAGTATGCATATTCCCACACATGCAGGAATAAAGGCTACCATACATGTTCCAACTCATCTGCTGTATACTAAGCACTTCTCACCAGGAGATGCTAGTTACTGCATTTAAAACTGGATGACTCATTTTCCTAAAGATGGACATGTGACCGCCTGCTCCATACCAAGGGTGTAGACGTTTTTCAGGCTAAATTATGTCCAGAACAGTCTAAAGTGATGCCTCTAACAACAGGTACATAACTTTACTTACAGAGAGGATTGCTAATCTAAAAACAATGTACTTAATAGTTTTAGAGGGGACCATTGAAAATCATGTGTACATTTATTAACTGTTTAGGGGGCAATAATTTGAAAGATGTCCATTTTTCTAAATGCCAGATGGGTTCGAGGCCAGTAAATAGAGAGTCAGACTACAAAATGGAATTTTATGACTACACCGCTACTGCACACTCCTATCCCCCCTCCCCAACAGATTCCTCCTGCACCCAAGCTGTTACTCTGGGGTCATCTGCATCACGGTCAGAGCTTCGAAGACAACAGTACCAAGCCCTGTAGCATAGAAGAACACACCTGGAACATAAAACATGCAAAATAAACATTCTAAAAAATAAATAAATAAATTGCAATGCTAAAAAGGGTTACCTATTCTGGAAGACCTCCTTCAGAACTGTCTTATATTCTTATGGACCAATGAAGGGTGATCCATGCCTAGTCTAAAAGGCAATGCCTTATCTGGTTCTATTTCAAAGTGTATGCCTGGAACACAGCACAGGGGAGTTAAAAGCAGATCAGAGAGCCTAAGGTTAAAAGTGAATAATCAGCAATATATAATTAATATGATGACCATATTAAATAAGATTTTACAACATTATGGATTAAAACTTCTCCTTACAATGAGAAAGTCACCAATTTGCTTCAAATAATCCTGACATGTATAAAGGAAAAATATGAGATTAGAGCACCAAAGCTTCTTGAAGGTTAGTAAATCACAACTTGAAAATTAAACCTGTCAACTTATATTAAATTTCACATTTCACAAACTACACAGTAATATTGGTCATGACAATACAATACTCAATCTGAAGTGAACTGGATTAAAACCCCTCCATTCCCATTGAATGCTAGCCTTCAGAAGGCTACCTTAAAAGCTCCCAAATGCCTGCATGACCTTCATAACAGAGGATTAGAAGTAGATCACCAAGCCTAACAGGCTTAAGTGATTAAGACATGGATGCCAAGAAATTCTCAACTGCGAAGCTCGAGAGACTAATCTTTGCATCCAAGGCAAGAGCATGTTGTAGTAGGTTAGGATCAGTGACACAATCAGAATTCTTTGTAGTGCATGGAGCTTTATCTGCTCCAAGTAAAAATCACTGTTGATTTTCAAAGCAATAAAATACTTAGCAATCAAAAAAGCAGCATGGCACAGTCCCTTTCATTTACACTCACCTTCCATGCCTCTCAGCTATACAGATATTCACACAATGTCCAAACTTTTGCCTTGTATGTTTGGTTTGTTCCCCATAAAGTCCATGGTTTACGGGCAAATTACTGAAGAATGAATATACAAAATAAAGACATAATTTGAGTTTCACATTTTGTATCAGTCAGGGAATGCAGGCAAACACACATCCTGTCAGGCCACGTTACCAACTGACAAAAGGTAGAAAAATCTTTTATTCTGCCACCATCAGCTGCTTGTTAGTAATTCTGACAGATTTGACTGCCTAGTGCTATACCCAACCTTAACATCTTAAGCAGAGGGTGCTTAAAATTTGTCAAGATTGGGTCTTGTACCACACTAGCGCTCGATTGATTTTTCTTTTTCCAAATATCAGAGCTTAATCACCACACTCAATGCACTACAACACTTTCAGCAATCCTAGTAACAGATCAGAACAGTAAAAACAGCAAAAACAAGTGAAATGACAAAAAGGAATGCAATAAGTAATGGGGTAATGACAAACAAGATAGGAAGAGAGAAAAGTGAAATGAATAAATTATAGATGTGAGGATGGGAAATGAGGAAGTACCAAAAAACAAAAAAGAAAAAAAAACAAACATAAATTTGAATAAAAAGTTGCAAAGAGTCAGCAGATTTCAAGAGTTCAGGAACACCTCCAAAGTGAAGAATAGAAGAGACGCGAGGAAATAAAGGATAAAAAAATAGAGAAATCATAATGGCACTTTAGCTAAGTCAGATGCCTGATGGGGAAGATGGCTAAGATGAAAGCACTAATAGTGACATGACATGGCCCAATCACAACCGAAGACCAGATATGACTGTACAGAATACAGAAGATAGTTAGGATGCTCATACACTCAAGACAACTGTTGGAGAAAAGGATAAAAAGACACAGTGGAAATACAAAGCAGAAAGGTTCAAGTAGGACTGCAGGAAAGCAAACAAGTAGTAATTGTGTGCAGTTTAATAAGTATGAGAAATGAAGGCCTGGTCAGCAACAGCCTCAGAGACACACCAGGCAGAAGGTGATGATAGAGGAGCCCAGTTGTCCAGAGGCAGACTGAAGTATCCCGTTTGATGCAGTAGGCAAATAAAACAGAATGACTCGAGAACTTGACTAGAAAGTGTTTCAGAAAATAATCACCCAACAGGGAAAAAAAGAATCCTTCACCATTTGACATGTTGAGGAATAAGGCAAGGGATCTTTATTGAGAGTTCTACAAGCTAAAAGTAACTACAAAACAATATGACTGTTAGAGGTTATGGTGAAAGAATCAGTAAAGGCCACAAATGATCAACATCTGGGATTATAAACACAAATGTAACAAAAACAAACTGAAATCCGGGAAAAGCAAAACGAGTAGCACACCAGTAAATGAAATAATTAAAATAATTTAATCATGTAAAGCACTTTTCGTTTGCGCTATCGGCAAACTTCTTCAGACAACCATTTACTCCTCAATAGTAGTATATATACTTTGAGTTCACTAAACAATTAATTAATTAACAAACACAATAGCTTAACAACAATCTAATGACATCCCCTTAAAGATATAAAGATATCTACAAATAATGTATGCATAAAAAATGTATATAAATATACAAAAAGTAGCACAGCACTAATGCTAAACTTGAAAACTTAATCTTAAAGGCATACAACTAAATAATGTCAATAAATAAAGTGTGTAATACATACTAACTATATTAAAACACTCATATCAAACAATAACACCTAAGAAATGTAGATACATCATTTACTATGCATTATATTTGTTAACAAACAACTTTAATAACAACATGTATACATAATCCATGTATGTATACAAGTAAATAATATTTACTTCATTAGAAACAACCTATGGCTAAAGTCACCTTTTAAGGCTCTTTAGTTTTAAAACACTACTCGAGCTACAATTCTCATTTAACCCTGGTAAATTATAAGCATTAAGTCTGATCTGCCAAGATAGTTCTAATTCTTCCAAAAGTAATGGTGTAGGGCCACCCCTTTTGTCTTGTATAATTTGGTCAATAACTAAGAATCTAAAACTGTGTTCAGGGAATTCAAAAATACGTTTGGCTAGAGCATTATCCTGTTTTTTCTTATTGATGGCATAAAGATGTTCATACATATGGTCACAGAGCCTCCTCTCAGTCTTGCCTATGTAAAATGCCAAACATCCCTGACACTGAGCCAAGTAAACGACCATCCTAGAATCAAAATTTTCGGAATCAAACCTTTCGGGAGGTAAATCAAACAGGGGCAAGACCCAAACAATGGAACAACTCCAATCAGGAAAAAAAACAGAGATAGAGAAGGAACAAGACTTAAACTTAGTGACTTTTGAACTTAATGATTCTAAATGACATCTTTGACCCATATAGTTGGCTGGATAATACAAATAGTTCGGCCTTAGGGTTGTATAATAATTTTAATGTTATTTCTCTTGACTTTCGTTCATCTTTGGCTGATAAAGTATTGGTGGAGGGTAAGCCTACCATTATTACTAATAGGATAGGAGATTTTAAAGTTTTTAACTTTTCCTCTGTTTGTATTATTTCTGATATGGTAGACTTTCTGTCTAAGGGCTACACCCATGTCCCTATGCAGAAGTTTGATTTAGTAGGAACTATCATCGATTTAAAAATTTTTACTAGGAAACTCAATTTCAATCTAATGTTGGGGGGTGAAGCATTAATAGCCCACAAAGATCAATTTAGGATTTCTAGTACTTTCAACCCCACATTGCATCCTCTGATTCAGGTGTTTGAACAATTGTGTGAGCTAGATATCAGTCACAATGTTAAACATAGTAATAGGGTTCATTCGACCGATTTAACTTGGAAAGAAGAGAAAGATTATTTGGATTTTATTAAATTGCATGACATTCATGTTTGCAAGCCCGATAAGGGAGAGGGCTTGGTAATTTTTGATAATGTAGACTATTCTAAATGTATGGAAAATCTGTTGGATGACCCCTCATATGAACTTAGTTCTCGTTCTGAAATAAATCATGCATATACTACAATTAAGAAAGTACAGTTGTGTACACCTACCATAAATGTAGATGTTTGAGTGTCTTCACTGTTGCAGTCATAACTGTAGGGTGCTCCTGCCGGCAGGCAGCCCGAGGTCGGCCAGAATCCCAAAGTCTGGGCCCGGCGTCGGCTGTACAAGCTAGTACCCTGACGTCAGTACGCTTTGGTACATAGCCCTCAGCAGACGCCATCTTCTCCAGCCTTTCTTGCCCTAGAGTTAAAAAGTCCCCAACAAAACAAAAATGAATCCAACAAGGAAACACAAATACACCACAAAAAAGGAAAAGGGAGAAAAAAAAGAGGGGATAGGAGGGAGGGAAACCCCGACTGCAACAGTGAAGACACTCGAACATCTACATTTATGGTAGGTGTACACAACTGTACTATGTTCTTCGTGTTTCACTGTTGCAGTCATAACTGTAGGGTGGAATCCCAAAGCAGTGTAAAAGGGGAGGAGGCTTTAGATAGAAGAAGGGGAGGCAAGAATACCCTGCAAGACAGCAGAGGCAAAGCCTGCCCTGGACTTAGAAAACAGGGGGAGATTGTAGTGCTTGGAAAAAGTATGCACAGAACTCCAAGTGGCAGCTTCCAAGATATCCTTGGTAGGGACTCCTCTGAGGAAAGCTGTAGAAGTGGCAGCTGCTCTAGTAGAATGACTTCTAATGGTACCTGGAAACTGTTTCCCATGATGAGTGTAACAAAATCTGATTCCATAAGCAATCCATTTGGAAATAGTTTGTTTAGAAATAGGTTTTCCAAGAGAACTGGAGGCAAAAGAAACAAACAATTGATTAGACTTTCTGAACTCTTTAGTCTTGTCCAGGTAAAATCGTAACTGTCTGTGCACATCTAATGAATGCAAAATCCTTTCCCCTTTATTTTGAGGATTTGGAAAGAAAGTAGGAAGGTGAATTGTCTGATTTAAAGCCACTTTCGAAATCACCTTAGGCATGAAAGTAGGATTGGTCCTCAAGGATACTCTGTCCTGAAGGAAAATAAGGTATGGTTCCACAGCCATGAGAGCTTGCAACTGAGACCCTTCTGGCAGAGGTCAATGCTAATAAAAGAACAGTCTTCCAGGATAAAAACTTAATATCTGAAGATGCAGCAGGCTCAAAAGGAGGCAAAGAAAGTTTTTCTAAAACATAATTAAGATCCCAGGCAGGGACAGGAGGGGTCCTGGGAGGCCGCAAATTTTTAGCCCCTCTCAAGAATTGCTTCACCAAAGGATGAGAAAAAACAGGAGGATCAGAACTGAAATGCGCAGAAATAGCAGAAGCATGAATCTTAATGGAAGAAAAGGAAAGTCCTTTAGATAAAAGTTCCGAAAGGTAAAGCAAAATAGAAGAGAGATCAGGTACCAGAGGATCCGAGCCTCGGTCCTGCATCCAAATAAAAAACCTCTTCCATTTAGAGGCATAGGATTTCTTAGTGCTAGGCCTTCTAGCTTCCAAAAGAACATCCAAAACTTGTTTGGGAAGACTAGAGGAAATCAAATTCCTTTGAAGAGCCAAGCTGCCAGGCAAAGGGTCTTGAGGTTGGAATGTAGGAACTGACCCTGATGCTGGGATAAAAGCGAAGGGTTCAGTGGGAGAATCCAAGGAGGCCCCAAGAACAGGTGCTTTAAAGTTGGATACCAAAACTGTCGAGGCCAATTTGGAGCAATCAAGATGAGGAACTTGGGCTTGTCCTGTTTTATCTTCAGTAATACCCGAGGTAGTAGAGGAAGAGGAGGGAAGGCATATGCTGAAAGGCTTCTCCAGCTGAAGGACAGGGCATCCACTCTCCAAGCTGTTTTGTGGAAGGACCTGGTGCAAAAGCGAGGCAGCTGATGATTGAGATGGGATGCAAACAGATCTATCTGGGGACATCCCCAAACTGCAGTAATCCTGTTGAATAAGTTGGTGTCTAGCATCCATTCGTGAGGATCTGAAATATTTCTGCTCAGGCTGTCTGCTAAGAGATTCTGTTTCCCTGGAATGAATTGAGCCTGGAGATGTAGATTCAAATTTAGAGCTGTGTCCCATAAAGCCATTGCTAGTCTGCAAAGGGGGTACGAATGAGAACCCCCCTGCTTGTTGATGTACCACATGACCGTGGTGTTGTCTGTGCGAATTAGCAGAGGCCCTGGTTGTAAAAGGTTCTTGAAGGCTAGAAGGGCATTTTGAACTGCCAACATTTCCTTCAGATTGATGTGCCAGTGAAGATGGTCCTTTGTCCAGGTTCCCTGCTGGCAATTGTCTAGAAAGTGTGCTCCCCAAGCATAATCAGAGGCGTCCGTGGTTAGGATTTGAGTAGGTTGAGGAAGACGAAAAGGCTTTCCTTCGTTTAAAGTGCATACCCTGGACCACCAGAGGAACTCCCTCTGAAGGCAGGGGATCAGAGGAATCAGAATATCCAGATCGTGGTAATGCTGTGACCATACACTTTTCAGATACCATTGAAGCTTTCTCATGTGAAGCCTTGCGTTTGGAATCAACAGAATGCAGGAAGCCATGTAGCCCAGAGCCTGCAGGAATTTCCTTGCAGTGAGCTGAGATAGAGTTGCTAAGGTGTTGAAAGTAGAAGCCAGCTGAGTTTGTTTTTCTGGAGTGAGGAAGGCCCTTTGTAAGGTTGTATTTAAGAGGGCTCCCAAGAATACCATTTGTTGAGAAGGGATCAAATGTGACTTTTTTTGTGTTCACTGAGAATCCCAGTAGGAGGAGAAGACGTTGAACAAAGTCCAGATGTTGAAGCAGAAGATCTTTGCTGTCTGCCTGAATAAGGCAGTCGTCCAAATAGGGTAAATCTGGATCCCCTGAAGTCTGCAGTAAGCCACTACTGGTGCCAGGCACTTGGTAAAGACTCTGGGCACAGTAGATAAACCAAAGGGCAGTACAGAGAATTGAAAGTGCCTCGAACCTGCCTTGAACCTGAGGAATTTCCTGCGTTCTTGCCTGATGGGAATATGTAAATAGGCTTAAGTCCAATGTCACCATCCAGGCATCCTGAGAGAGCATTGGAATTAGTTGCTGCAGAGTAAGCATCTTGAATTTTGGAATTTCCAAAAAGGTGTTTAACACAGAAAGGTCCAGAATAGGTCTCCATGAGTTTTGTTTTCTGGGAACCAGAAACAGTCTTGAATAAAAACCTTTTCCCATCTCCGAGAGTGGAACAGGCTCTATGGCTCTCATGGCCAGAAGAGCATCCACTTGAGTTAAGGCCTCTGACCATTGATGTTTTGGCAGATCTGGCCAACCGTGAGCCCTTGGCAAAGTGTGAAAGTGGAATTTGTAACCTTTTAAAATCACATCCAATACCCATCTGTCCTGGGTAATATGAGTCCAATTTCTGTAAAAAAAGAGACAGTTTTCCTCCGAGAGGGGCATCCAGGTGAAGGGGTCCTGTAGCCCAACCGAGAGAGTCATTCAGCTTGCTTTCTTTGAGATTGGGATCTGTCTTCTCCCCTTCTAGGTGAAGAAGCAGTCCATTGTCTAGATCTGTAAGAGGCCTGACCTTGACCACGACCTCTGGAGCCTATATCTTCCCCTTTGAGGCCTGTCAGACGTGGGAAAGGACCAATTTTTAGAGGGCCAATTCCTGGAAAATCTAGGAGGCTGAACTTGCAAGAAATCTTTTACAGTCTGCATAGACTTTGCCTTTTCTTCCATCTTTTTAATAACTTCCTCAGCCTTGGATCCAAAAAGAACATCATGTTGAACAGGGGCATCTAATAACTTAGCCTAAACCTGTTCAGGTAAACTTTGTTCACAAAGCCAGGCATGTCTCCTGATAACAGTACCAGAGGCTGCAGCCCTGCAAGAAGCATCCAAAGCATCAAAACCACAATGTAAACTATGCTTGTTCACTTGTTCAGTAGCATGCAAGACATCCTGAAGTTCCTTATCCTCTGCACAAGCAGGAAGGGAAGCAAGCTTTTGCTTTAAAACAGACAAAAGAAATTGCTGATACTTAAACATATGAAACTGGCAATTTAAAGCCCTTACAGACAGGGTAGCAGAAGTATAAACCTTTTTTCCCCACCTGTCTAAAGCACGAGAATACTTCTCAGAGGGAATAGGATTTTTAGAAGTAGCAACCTTAGCAGCCTTAGAGCACTGAGAAATAGTTTCAGGATCCGCAGAAGGGTTTTTAAATAAAAATAAATGTGAGTCAGGAACCCTATAAAATCTATCAGGCTTAGAAGGAGCAGGAGGCATGGAATCAGGATTCAAATTAGCCTCAGAAAAAGCATCATCTACAATGTCCAAAACAGGAGGGATAGCTAAAGGCCTATGCTGAGGAAGAAGAAGAAATTCCCTAAGCCTCTTCTTGGAAGCAGAATACTCCTGTCCTTCCCAATGAAAATGTTCCCTCATCTCATGCAAGGTTTCCCCAAAAGAGAAATCCTCAGGCGGAAAGGCCGAGGGTAAAGAGTCCTCAGCATCCGAATCCTCATAAGGAGGAAAGGAATAGTCCTGATCTGAGGAAGAAACAGAAGATACAGAAGCCTGGTCAGAGGAATCCAGAGTAACATCCTGTCGAGGCCTTTTCTCAGGAGGGGGGTGAGAACCCCTAATCATTGTAAGCAAATCTTCAGCCATCTTTAATAATTGCTTTTGTGTCTTGGGAGTGGATTCAGAAGCAGCTTGAGCAGGAACTTTAGATTTAACAGGAGTCTTTGTCTTTGCCTTTGAAATAGTGATGTGAGTAGGCCTGAAAACCCCCTCAGAAGCTGGTACCTGCACAGCGGTTCCGGACCCATCTGAAGGAGCGACGTCGAAGGTCCAGCAGCAGTTAAAATAGTGGGCCTTGATGGCTCCCCATGGGAGTCCGTATCGGCCATCGGTTCAGAAGTGGCTGACGACAGGGGCTGCAAAAGCGCCTCACTGACGACAGCCGAACCGGACGCTGGCTCCAGCTGCAACGAGTCCTGTTTGGACCTCGGAGGCCTGTCTTTGTCTTTGCACTTCTTTTGAACTCCGGTAGTGTCCGACGACATTCTATAATTGAAGCGTCTGCCAAAATAATTTAAAGCCCAATCGTACCTGCGCTTGATAGTACGAGAGTTGAACCTGGCACAGAACCGACAACAAGAAACGTCGTGGCCAGGGCCTGAGCAAGGTAGACAGTAAGAGTGGAAATCTTTAAGAGGTATTTGTTTCCCCACACGCTATACAATTATTAACTTTTTCTGACATCGGAGGAACAAGAAAAAGATTCCCCAATGGGGTACTTAGCTTTGAGAAGAGAAGTAAGAACTTCCGACCGACAACAGCAAAATACGCTGTTCGAAAATCGCCAACCAACGACTTGCGAGCTGCTTTCCACCGCACGGCAAGAAAGACTGGAGAAGATGGCGTCGGCTGAGGGCTATGTACCAAAGCGTACTGACGTCAGGGTACTAGCTTGTACAGCTGACGCCGGACCCAGACTTTGGGATTCTGGCCGACCTCGGGCTGCCTGCCGGCAGGAGCACCCTACAGTTATGACTGCAACAGTGAAACATGAAGAACATCTGTATTTTAGATGTTTATTGAAGGGAGAATAGAACAGAACATATTTAATTACTTGTCTACACAATTTCCAAGGTGCCCCTCTTTGGAATACCAAAAATTCATAAGGATTTGAGTAATTCACCTATGAGACCTCTTGTGGATGGACGTGGTTCTCCCACTTACTCGTGTGCTAAGGTAGTTGATTCTATTTTACAAAAATTTCTTAAACCTAAGCAACAAATTTGCAAAGATTCATGGTCATTCCTAGAGAAGTTGGATAGTCTGGAGTTTGATCCAGACTACAACTTTCTCACTGTAGACGTGAAAGATCTATATACATGCATACCTCACAATATTGGAGTTGACTGGGTGGATGAAGTTTTAATTAAGAATGGGGCTACTTCAGATGAAACATCACTGGTGACTGAACTTTTGGAAATTGTATTGTATAATAATTTTTTTATGTTTGGTGACAACTTCTTCTTACAGAAAACTGGAGTGGCGATGGGCTCCCCCTGTGGAGCAAGTATAGCTAAATTTAGTCATGGCCCCTGTGGAGCAAGTATAGCTAATTTAGTCATGGCCCACTGGGAGTCTGAGTATGTGTTTAATAATCTTAGTATTAAAAATCTTATGGTTTTCTATACTCGCTACCTAGATGACATTTTTATTCTCCTTAATGGTAGTGTAGAATCTAGTGAAATGTTAGTGAATAGTTTTAATACCTCTACTAAACTTTCTCCGGTTTACTTCTACATTTGACACCAACAAGATAGCTTATCTTGATATTAGCTTAACTAAGAATTTTGTGTTAAAAAACTGAGGCTAAAATACATAGGAAAGAAAGATACTCACTTTCCTCCACTTCTCTAGTTGTCACCCCTTTCACCAGAAACGCTCAGTCATCAAGGGCCAATTAGTGAGGGCAGCCCGCATTGTAACCATGGAGAATGACTTTAGAGAGGAATGTCAACTGTTGAAAACAATGTTTTTACATCGAGATTACCCTTCTGGTTTAATTGATGAATTAACTACTGAAGTTTATCATAAACAAGCTAAAGGAATGTATAAACCTATTTTAGGTAACAAAAGTCATCATATTACACCCGAGCCTGAATTGGGTAAAACTGGATGCATTGTTTCTGTTCTACCTGTTATTTCTACAGGAACAAGGTTCGTTACTACTTACAATGTTTTAAGTTATTATTGTATAGGAATTTTGCAAAAAAATTGGGGTCTTTTTGCTAGTAACCTAGGAGTCTTAAACAAGTTAAGAGAATATCCAGGCACTACATTTAGGAAAGGTAGGAATCTTAAATCATTATTTGAACAGCAAAAATGTAAACAAGTTAGGACTGCTGGTATGTACAAATGTCAGAACTGCAATTATTGCAAATTTGTAACTGAATCCAACAGGTTCCAAGTGCATGGCTTCCAATACAAGTTAAGATGTCGGGTTAATTGTAACTCTAGGATGGTTGTTTACTTGGCTCAGTGTCAGGGATGTTTGGCATTTTACATAGGCAAGACGGAGAGGAGGCTCTGTGACCGTATGTATGAACATCTTTATGCCATCAATAAGAAAAAACAGGATAATGCTCTAGCCAAACATATTTTTCAATTCCCGGAACACAGTTTTAGATTCTTAGTTATTGACCAAATTATACAAGACAAAAGGGGTGGCCCTACACCATTACTTTTGGAAGAATTAGAACTATCTTGGCAGATCAGACTTAATGCTTATAATTTACCAGGGTTAAATGAGAATTGTAGCTCGAGTAGTGTTTTAAAACTAAAGAGCCTTAAAAGGTGACTTTAGCCATAGGTTGTTTCTAATGAAGTAAATATTATTTACTTGTATACATACATGGATTATGTATACACGTTATTAAAGTTGTTTGTTAACAAATATAATGCATAGTAAATGATGTATCTACATTTCTTAGGTGTTATTGTTTGATATGAGTGTTTTAATATAGTTAGTATGTATTACACACTTTATTTATTGACATTATTTAGTTGTATGCCTTTAAGATTAAGTTTTCAAGCTTAGCATTAGTGCTGTGCTACTTTTTGTATATTTATATACATTTTTTATGCATACATTATTTGTAGATATCTTTATATCTTTAAGGGGATGTTATTAGATTGTTGTTAAGCTATTGTTTGTTAATTGATTAATTGAGTGAACTCAACATCTGGGATTATTGTGGACCCAACCATAAAATGTTGGGGGGTTACATAAAGTATGAAGGTGGCAGGAGAGATAAGTAATGAAGTAGCTTGGGGGGGGGGGGTCCAAGGTGATCTGGAAAAAAGGTTTCTTTGAAAAACAAAGAATGTTGTTCACTGCTGAAATGGCCACATTCAAGAGAGAAAAGGGTTACGGGTGAACCAAACGGAAGAGTTATGTACAGGCTAGTAAAAGGACAAAGAAGAAATTGAGAGAAGTTAGCACCAGACATTAGGAACAGAAAAACTCTTTATTCAGCTTTGTTGGGGACAGAAAGAAGGTGGTAAGAAACACTTGTTAACTATTCTGGGAAGTAAAGAAAAAGCGCCAAGAAACAGGTTAAAAATCGGAAGGAATATACATTTTTGTTTACTTTGTCTAGGTCTATGGTCTGCCAACTATCTTGTCATCTACTATTGATTGGACCAACTTGTTCACTGTACTACAGGTAAACAGCTGATCTTGCTTGGCAAATCACTCAAGCAGCCATCATATGATGTATTCCCAATACTGCCCCCTCTCTGTGGCTTATACTCATGGCTGCCAGAAAAAGGCCAGCTACAGCATCCAAAGTAAATGAAACGTTTCCACACACATGCTAACAGTTATAATACACAAGTAATGGTTGTGCAGAGCACAAATATCAGATGCAACGAAACTTGCCATCTGACAAAAATTAACTGACCATCAAATCAAATTGTCTGCGTTCACCCCTAACTACCCCAGAATGGTTTTAGGAGCTGTCTTCTCACTTGGTTCCTTCTATTAATTTATAAAATTGTCACTGGGCTTGATCGCGCTACCCTGCACCTCTCAACTGTACAGATTTTTGCAGAATGTCCAGATTTTTGCTTCATGAAATTGTGGTTTTATGCCAAATGATTAGCAAATCTTTGGGGGTTGAAATCAGAAAATAATGAGAGACATTTGAGTTTCAGACTTCATCATTATCAGAGCTGCTCTTTGTAGCCTGACTGCGATCGATTCTATAACCATCAGGATACACAAAGCTGATACAAGTATACTTTTTTGCACTTTATCTGTTTCAGTGATAAATAAATGCAGTGCATCTTGAACTATTTGCTTGACTGAATATTGCTGGTCTCAGTCTGCATTTTGTTTTTCCCCACTCTCTTGCCCAAGTGTTGTCATATTCTTAAACTTGGTGGCTTTGGAACTGCCCGCCCCTGCTGTAAATTTGATTTTGGACAGTCCTCCCAGTCCCACCTCATCAGCTCATTCTACTGTACAGGCAGCATTTGGGAAGGCCAACCCCATTAGTTTCTTAATACTGAATTATCTTCGGTTTCCTCCCTCTCCACTTAAAAATGTTATACTTTACTCGGCTGCTTTTACTGCAAGTGTGCTCTTCCTACTTTATTACCTTATTTTGCTTTGCCCCTTGCTCTTAAGTGTTGAAGTGCATTTATTCTGCTGCATTTATTACTGCTTGTTAGTTCTCTGATTACATTGGTCCGCTATTCCTCTTAGTTTTGGAATTAGCACTTGGGCTTCAATCCAGTTATTTTACATTTAAGAAGGTTTTAGTGGTCTACACTATTGTGGACAAACCCTTATCAAATCCCTCTCTCCACAAGTCCGTCCAAGTTTCAGAACACTATGTCTGGACACATCCCATCAGTTTATCCTGCCAGCCTGGTCAACATCATAATGAGACAGTGTAACAACTGCCTCATGTTCACTGACAAGCCTCTTCTCCTAGCACATAATTCTTCTACTTGCAAGAAATGCATTTGCATCAGTTATCTGGAATTCAAGCGCTCTTGTGCCAGTCAGTACTCCTAAGAAAGAGGAGATTTCCAGCACAAACACCACACCACCCACATAGCCAAGCACAACACACACCAACCTATGCAGAGGCCCTCAATAAAAACTTACCAAAACAGAGACCTCCAAAAACACAAAGAAAAAACATTCCACACACAACACCAAAACACATCACAAACAGCAAACACCACACTAGTGTCTCACAGACACAGCCTATAAGGCATAACAATAAAACAACACAGCCCATAAGGCAGAACATTAAACCAAACATACTAGGCCATTGGTGACTCAGTTGAGAGACCCACCAATGCCCCCCTTACCAGGCTCGACAAAGAGATCATGGTCAGTTGTCTGTCAGGTGCCAGAATCCACCACATCACACACACTTAAGTCTCCCCACATCAGGTACAAGTATGACTCTGTCATTGTCCATGTTGATGTAAATGACTTGAGACATACCTCCCTGGACTATATGATGGGAGCGATGATTGAGCTCTCAAGAGTATGTGTTGCAGGCAGGTATAACCGTAGCCCTAAGCAGCATCCTACCTTCACCAAGAATGATATTACAATACCAAACAAAAAGTAACTCACTTCAAAAATTGGCTTAGTTTCCAGTGTCATTCCAAGGGGATCCAGTATCTGTCTGCCTGGGATGACATGGTTGACAGACCTCGATGCTTTGCCACAGATGGCTTCCACCTGTCACCCCTGGGAATCCACATTCTGGCCAAGGCTCTCATCTCCCCATTGTGTCTTTTTTAGGCAATGTCCCAAAAACAAATCTTCCAACATAAAAGATCTGTCAAAAAGCAAAGTGAAGGTCTCGCTACTTAAAGCTAGGAGCCTTAACCTGAAAATCCACTCAGTGGAGGCTCTTCTCACACTGGAAGATGTTATCTGTGCAGTCACAGAAATTTGGTTCAAGACTGCACAGAGCACTCATTCCACATGTTCTGACCCCAAAATGAGGTTGGGAAGACTGAGGGTGGTGGAGTCTCTATCTTCATTTAGAGACAAGCACACCTCCAGACTGGTTTGCCAGCATAATGCACTAGAAGTACTCCAGGTGCAACTGACAGTTGGCAAGACACCCATCCAAGTTACAGCAAGCTATAAATCCCCCACCTCCATGACTCAGGATACCCACTCTTCCTAACTGGACCAACTTGACTCCATCAAGGTACCCCCCCCCCCCCAACAGCCTGATCCTTGGTGACCAACTCCTCCACCATAGACTGGATGAACTATTTCTGCACTAATGCACTCGCCCAAGGATTCCTTGACTTCATCAATTCTAATGCACTAGAGCAGCTCATCTCACCCCCCCACAAGGGGAGATGACATTTTGAACTTGGTTCTCCCCAACATGGACGACCTCTGCACCACCCCCATAGAAAGTTCCTTCCTGGTGAAATCATACCAACGGTCTGTCTCGTTTGAAGTTTCTAACCAACCCAATCTCACCCCCCCCCCCCAGCCATAACCAGCCTAAAATCTTCTCCAAAGCTGACTACAACCTCCTAAGGGAGGGTATCAGTAGCTTCACACCACTGCCCCCCTCAGAAGATGCAGACAACTATGCTGAACAGTATGCCAATGCAGTATACAAGCACTTGTACAAGTCCATGGACTCAGCCATACCCAACAAAACTAAAAGCTGCTCCTCAAGGAAACACAAACCTATCTGGTGGACATCCTGTATCAGACTTTATAACAAAAGGAAGAAACTGTTGTCAAAGGATAAAAAGGCACAAATTCCCCAATTGGAGAAACTCCTTCCTTAGCCTCAACAAGCAAATTAGATCACTAGTGAAAATCTCCAAAGCCAATTATGAATCTAAACTAGCCCCCTGAAACAAAGGGAAACCACAAAGCCTTCTTCAGTTACGTCAGGTACCTCCCTGGTAAAGTCCAGGTTTGTTCCAAATTAGTTCTTAACGGTACCACTTACAATGATCCTGTTGACTTAGGTTCAGCACAAACTCCCCCCCAAAGCCCATTCGACATCCCCGATACTTGTCCCGCACATCACCTCTCCGTATATCAAGTGTTAAAGGCACTATCCAAGGGAAAGGACCCGATAGTATCCCAGACTGTATTCTGCACCATCTCCAGCAAGAACTAGCTTCACCATTGTGCACCCTAAGTAAAGGCTTCATTCCAGTAGAGTGGAGAACTGCCACTGTCATCTCTTTGCACAAAGGTGGCACCACTACTGACCCTGGAAACTATTGCTCCATTAGTTTGACAAGTCTGATCTGTAAAGCCATGGAGCGTATTATTATGGACCTCAAACAAGGATAGGTAATCTCCAAGCACTTGACCCCACCCAGTTTGGATTTATCAAGGGCAGATCTTGCCTGTTGAACCTGGTTGACTTTTTTGAGACAGTCACCAAGGCCCTGAATGAGGGAAGGTCAGTAAATACAGCTTAACCTGACTTGGCCAAAGCCTTTGACACAATCCCCCACTCGGGCATCATCAAATAGCTAACAAAACGTGGTGTAAATCCCCATCTCATCATGTGGGTGGCCTTCTGGCTCACCGATAGGACCCACAAGGTCAAAATTGGTACCTCCATCTCCGACAGCAGACCGGTGTTCCCCGGGAATCTGTGCTGGGACCCCTACTGTTTGGTATATACTTCAGAGGTCCAGGCAAAGACAAAAGTCCTGTGGCTGACCAAGTTTGCAGATGACTAAGTTGGGTGCTGTCACCGACTCCCCAAATTATGTTAACATACCACAAGAGGGTCTCACAGCAACAAATGACTGGTGCCAAAGTCATGGCCTTAAGTTAAACGCAAAAAATCTATCATCATACCATTCAGCAAAAACACGGCCTCTACTGATTAGCAAATCAACGGCAACCCCCCCCCCCCCCAAGCACACAACCTGTGGTGAGAGATCAGAGTACATAGGTTGACTACAATCTCACATTCAACCATCATGTAGCAGCAGTGGTCAGAAAAGCTTTTACTTGGTTCATCGTGGAAGTAAAGGGATTGCATCCAGAAAAAAGAAGGTTATCACTCTGTACTCCTCCTTCATTAGGCCAATAATTGAGTACAACACCCAGTTTTGTTTGTACCTCTCCAAACACCTGCACCAGCTGGAAAGGCCACAGAAATACCTCACAAAGTGAATCCATGGCCTCCGACACCCATCCCATGTAGAAAGCTCAAATCACTATCGCTCTACTCCATATTGTACAAACTGTCTTCTAGGCGAGACACAGACCACCTCTGAGCAATCTCGAACCCTGCCCTACTAGAGATGCTCCATATCTGTAAGTCTAACTCCTTGCGCATTACCCACTTGAAAGGCCTAAATCTAATGTGCGACATTAAGGAAACCTGCTGGAGAGACAGGTTCATCTTCCAGAAGCTGCTCCATCTCTGGAACAGACTTCCCATACATGTCAAACAGAGCACCTTGCTGACCATCAAGAGCAACCTTGATGAGTGGATGGGAAACCACAAATTTGTCCCAGGGGTTCCACCTGTACCCGTCATTAACAGGGGTGACAGGTGCTGACTGAGGTTTCTTCTTGGGGATAAATTCTTGGCTAGGCTTGTAAAGCCCCAGGGCCATTAGCCTAGTAACCTCCTATGATCCGTGATCCTATACCTTTTGAAAAATTCATGCTAATGCAAAACCTGTTATTCTATCAACTTTGTAGGAGCAATGTTTAAAAAAAAAAAAAAAAAAAAAAGTGTCCCTATTTTGGGCATTTGTCCCCACATTATTCATGGCTTTGTCCAGACTTCTTGCTCCAAGAGGTTGAGAGGCATGTTCTAACACCAAAGAGCTGGTTAAGTTTCAATGAATACTACAAAAGTATTTGATTAAGAAGCAAAATGTGAATGTGCTAGCAGTCTGGGTCAGTATTATAAACAAGAGATTTTTTTTAAAAGGAAAACGAAAAAAACAAAGAGCATTATACTGGTACAGCACCGCACTAAGCAGTAGAAAAAATGGATTACAAAGAAATAGAAATATATAACTGCTATTATGGCAATTGGAAGGTAAATAAAAAGTTAGGCCTTTAAAAGGGATAGGACTCCTTGAGAAACAGCATGGGGTATACCTTGTTTATTCTAGTTGTAACATATAGACAGACTAGATAAAGCAATGTGGAATAAGAAGACAGAACAAGTAACACCTTATTTTGTGATAAAAATTTTCAAATGTTGAAAAAGTGTTGACATTAGAATGTTTTCAGTAGTCAAATACAAGAATTGCAATGCAAAAAGAAAAAAAATCATGAGAAAATTAAACAAAATTCTAGTGATTTGTTTTTCTTTTACAGCATCTAGAAAATGAGAAATTGCTATGGCAGCACACAGCAAGCAATGTACTGTATAATTAGTGGGGCGGAGATGAAGTCCCAGGGCAGTGACTAGTACTGCAATAAATGGTCATTTGGGAGGTACAGGTTTTCAGCCAAGCCTTAAATTATATACAGTAAGGAGGGAATTTCACAGCACTACAGATAAACAAGTATGCAACCAATGTTGCCCTGGAAACATTTATTTTTAAATTCTAGTGGGAATCCCACTCTCAAAGCATATCCTGCCTGAAGAGAATCGGCACTCAGGCACAAACACAATTCCACTTGAGTCCTGTTTTCTGCAATATGAACAAAAATAATGCAGGTCACAAAATCCTAACTGGTGACAAAGACTCAGACTACTAAAAAACACCAGAAAAGAAACTCATTTAGCAAGACAAAAATTAAAATGTTTCAGGAAGTGTTTTTTATTTTTTTTATTTTTTTACTGGTTAACTCCATCAGGTTTGATTTATATTTTAAGCTATTATGAAAATGAAATCACACAACAGAAAACAAATGTTTAAAAAAATACTAATCAGCAAGTGAAGACGAAGCCTCACAAAGAAGGTAGACAAAATCCTCAGGCTAGGTCAAGGCAATGCATGATGCAGCACAATGCCAAAAGGAGGATATTCTTATTCTGCCAGTCATCAGTACAGTCAATTTTGAAGGTTTATCCAACAACAAGCACAAATATGCATGGCATTACTATCACCACACTTGTCAAGTTCAACACTTGAAGTAACAGAATGTACTCCTACTATGCAAACCTAGCTACTTTTAAAGATAACAGTGGACTTGAGGTATTTTAGTAAGGACTTTGTCAACATGTAATGGTCACAGACATGGCCAGAGTCCAGCTGCTCTGGCACCACAAAATCAGCATTGAAACAGTGGCCAGGTCTAAGCATGGAAAGCTACACACTGTAAAGGTCATCCTTTCCATAGGAATTCAGGCCCTCACAGAAAAAACATCATTAAAGTTGTTTGTTTTTTAATGAATGAACAGACTGCAAACACTCACCCTGGCATTGCCTTCCTTTTGCATCCATAACGCAGGATATCAACAATCTAGGTAGAACTGATGCACAATCTTTAATGGGTTTAAGGCATGATGTTCACAAATAATGCGATAGAACAAAAAGAATGTTATTTTGCATGTAGTGTGGTCTTCAGCACATACTAATACTCTACACAGGCCATATGACAAACTCAGACTCCTTGAACATGCAAAGCGGGCCCATAATGCAGAAAAATTATTTTTGCACCACCTTGCCTTTGTAGAAGTATGCTCATATCAAAAAAAGTATTAGACCCACACTAAACCATAGTTAATGCCCCAGTAAAATTCATTCTGCAAGCTTCAAATCAGACATCATCACTAAAGTTTATATAGTGCCAGCATGGCCAATTCTGCAGTCCAGGTGTAACCACCTATCTACCCTACTGGACAAGCACATCATTATGAAAGTGCATGGATTTTTATCAAAAGATAAGCTTGCATTTGGTAAAGCTTGCAGCACTTTACTACTGGTCCTGACTGACTCCAAAAAAAATGCTGTACGCAGCAATGTGCATATAGATGGGCTGAAAGGTACAAATTGTGTTAGTAGGAGGAGTTTGATTATTTTATACTCTGCAAACAAAGCAGAATTTAGTACATCTCAGAAAATCTCTAGGTCTTTTTGTCAAGCAATACAATATAATTTTAGTCGGCTATCCATTCAAAAACTACACCAAATCTGAGCAAGAATTAAAACAAAACACCTGTGCTTTTTCAGTGCAAAAATGCATACATAGACAAACTAAGTTAAACCAAGAACACATTTGCCCAAACCAGTAGTAGTTCAGGTGTATATAAAAGATCACACAACATTTTACTAAAAAATGGGTAGATTTCTGTAATTTCTTCCATATATCCCATATACATATGGATAAATTTGGTAATCCCTGGAAAATAGGCCATGCCTAGTGGGACTAAGTAGGTCAGCAATAAGCAAGTGATAGGTCCCATTATATACAGGTAACATCTGGTCAATTTTGCTAAATTAAAATATCTACAAATATAACTGCAGGAACACTAAACGGAAAAGAGGACAGCCTATGGTAATCTTGCTGCAGCCATACGCAACGATTGTATCAGAACGCAGTTCATTTACTACCCAGTCTTACAGAAGGACTAACTGTACATTTCTATTTGTTTTCTGAGATTTGCACGTTAATTGGCTCTATTGCATTATCAGTGCATCCAACCCCTGGAATGTACTAAACTTTTAAAACAGCCGGGGAGACCAGGGAGGATGGCGGAGAAGTAGAAGCCTGATGGAAATCTTGAGCAGCAGAGAAGGTGCTAATAGCACTTGAGAACAGTAAGGAACAATGACCATACAGGATCCCTTCCTCAACATGCCTCACCTGACAAACCTCAATTCTACAGGTTAACTGCCCCTCTCTTGGATTCAGCAAGAAAGCAGCAGCCATGAATTTAAGGACTTACACTGTGGCCTATAACCTAGGCAGCAGTTTCAGGACCAGACAACCTTCGCAAATGATATGAATGCCAGATAACTTACAGACCAGTCTTTAATGATCTCGCAAAGGTCTCCGATTCAGTGGCCTGGCTAAACAGCTCTAAGTTTCTGGATTCATCCTCTCAGCGTCAGAGCGATGAAACCTCAGTTATGGCCCAGGTGTCCTAGATACTGGAGTATTTAACCAAAGGAGGTGGTAGTCAGTGACAGATCTCAGGCAAACAGGCAGTCCTGTCTGATGCATTATTGTTAACAATAGGTTATGAAAATAGAATATGATTTTCACAATTACATGTTTTACATGCAAAGTGTATATGTATATATTTATATATATTTTGATTGACAAATGGACTAAGGCTGATATATTTCCAGCCATGTAGTATATTGTCTTGGATAAAATCACAGACTTAATAATCTAGTTAATAATCTGGTTAAATACGAGGTACCACATCATTATAAATTTTATTTAAAGTACATAAGGGTTATATTATTATGACAGCTACTAAGTAGGGCAGGACCAGCTCAAATGTCACACTGATGGGGGAAGGGGTGTGAATTTAACATTTGTAACAATAACACTTCAGTTTTACAACACAATAAACCACTCCATTGCCTGATAAAAATTATATATATATATATATATATATATATATATATATATATATATATATATATATATATATATATATAATCTACACACACACAAACATACACACACACACACACACATTTAGAAAGCTTGTGAGGAAACTATTACTCTATTTTTGTTTTACTTGGATTACTTTTGAATACTTAGTAATTCTGTACAAATATATATTTTTTTATTTATTATTTTTTTTGACTTAAGACTAATTTACGTTTGCTACTTCTCCTACTTTTGTCTGATCTGATTAATATACAGTGATTAACTAGAGATATATAGGCTGAAAATCTTCCACACAGAGAAGTATCTTACACGGTTTTAAGTATTCCACAAACTCCTGAAGATATTCAATATCAGCTCTCCACATCATCCATGTAATGTCTCCATATATCAATTTCTTCTAAATATATAGTGTGGTTAGTATAATAAAGAAGATCTTCTTCTATAAAGTCCATGAAAAGATCAGCATAAATGGGGGCAAAAGATTGCTGTACCCTGAACCTGCCAGTAATATTTGTTTTTATAGTAAAAAACATTCTTAGTCAAAACATGTTCTGCTAGACAGATCAATAAGGTATTGAACCCTGGTGGATAAAGTTCAGATCTGCATAACCAATATTCAAGAGCCTGTAACCCAGCCCAATGGGAAATATTGGTATACAACGCGGATACATCCAGAGTACACAGCAACCAACCTGGTTCCAATTGCATATCTGAAATAATTTGTAAAAATTCTATAGTATCTTAGACCCTGGACAGCACCCATTTGAGTAGAGGTTGTAAAGGTTTAGTCAGAAACTGACAGAGTGGTTCCATAATCGAACATTTCCCTGAGACAATGGGTGTCCCCGGTGGATGATTAAACATCTGTATGCATTTTTGGAAGTAAATATAGATATTGACTACTGGAATCAGACATTGTCAAATGATATAATGTGTCCGATATAACACTTTCTTCCTTAACAAACAAAAGAAATTCATCAATTTGTATCTTAAAACTGAAACTAGGATCTAAAGGCATATGTATGTAATAACGCCCATCATTCAATTGCCTTTCTGCTCCAGCATGACATTGTGCCCAGTCCATAACAACCACCGCCCCTCCCTTAACCACAGGTAAAAATACTAAATTATTGTTGCTCTTTTCAAGTTCCTGTATGGTTTGTTGTTCGGTTTAATCCCAGATTCCCTAAAATGAAAATGTAGATCTTTGAGAATGGATGTTTGGAACATCTGGACATTGTGGTGCATGGGAGGCATGAAATTAGACTTGTGATATTTAAACAGAGAATCCTCCCTAGAATTAGTAAATGATTGTTAAATTTGAAATTATATTTTCAAATGACAAACGGATGCAACATCCTGTGCAAGAGAATCCTCGGGGGGGGGGGGGGGTACAAAATTTAACCCTTTATTTAATAGCTGAATTTGAGTTTGTGACAGATTACGATAAAATGCTTAACACATTGTTACTTCCAACTATTTCTGTATCACGAGTCTGATTATGCTGTCTAACCTTGGTGTGTTTTCTCCCGGGCCCTCCTTGTCCTAACTGTAAAGGGTTTTGTGAATTACTACGTTTGGACAAAAGGAGAGAGTCTGTGGTATGCTGTCTATCTAAATCCGTAACTGAGGAGGAATGATCCCCAGATGTGCCACTGTGAGATGATACAGATCTTTTAAGAATAGACCTACGTCATTTACATTTGAGGATTTTCTTGTTCCCATTCTCAAATTTAACATATTTATTCTGGGATTACCCCTATCATAGTCCTCCATATCGCTATGAAACTTGTGCATTTTTCTCTCCTTAAGTTGGTGTTCTAAATTGAGTAATTCTTGGCTTAATTTAAACATGTAGTATATGAAGATTGGCCTTCAAACGTCTTTATTTCCTCACACATCTTGGCTATCTCAGATATCAAATGAAGGATCATAATAAGTGGCCAATATCTCAACAAAGCCTATTGAGGCTTTTTGTTGGTCTGTAGCTCATTGTTCGGCCAGTTCAGTATCAATATGTGCTACCAAAGGTTGGATGCATAGCCTCTGAGTAAGATTCCCTTGGCTAAATAAGCCTTGAACAGTTTGAGGTGCCAGACATTGGTCCGCAGAGCCCTCATACATTTGGTTAGTTTTTGAAAAATGGAGATACACATGTCCTCTGGTTCCAATGGGTCCAATGCAATGTTTATATTATTACTGGGTCCTAAATGCCCAGGTCATCCCCATCTGCTGATAATCCATGTAAAATCTTAGTCAGATCTATTTGGTGGTGGTCTAGTCAATTACGAGTTGAAAAATTTGTATACATAACTCCAATCCTATTTAGTAATTAGTAACAAAAATGATGGCATATAGTCCCAATAGGGAAAGCTTGAATGAGCTCAAATATCTGCATCAGAATGATAATGCCAATATACCATCTCTTGAAATAAACCACTGGCCTTTGTAGACAGTCCAGCACCATTACCTTATAACCAAAAGGGATAAAAGCAACCAGAGCGCATCACCTGAATAAATTAATAAAAGGCAAAATTCTACAGCCATCATCCACAGCACCGCTATGTTCGTTCCTGTAGATTTATATATATATATATATATATATATATATATATATATATATATATATATATATATTTATATATTTATTACACACACTTTCGTGATTTAAATTGACCAAAAACCAAAAGCAAGTTCTCAGGGACGAACAATAATAGCTTTTGCTTAGGGTCTCCTTAACCATATATGTTCATGTGTCAGGAAAACACATACGCAATGCTGCATTCCCCTATTTCAGCTTTTAATTAGACATGAATAAATAGTGTCAGGCTTGCTACAAAGGTCATATGTATATAATACAACACTATTCCACCAACAACAATATACATATCTGAGCCCATGCAATGATTTCCCTATAAAACTGACCAAACACCCTCATTATAATGGTGCCCTCGATGCAATCTTCTTAGCGGTATAATTATATATACCGGATTGCAATTACTGCAATACAATAAGTAAAAATACACCAACACCTCAATAAGATGTTAATATGACCACCAAAAAACACATCAGCAATGAACATCCAGGACTCTACACAAAGTTAAAAAAGTAGTTCCAAAACTGAATAAATAAATGTAAAAAGTTAAATGTCCAAATATAAAATTGGAATCTCCTGAAAAGGAAAATGTGTTGCTGATTTTCAATTCACAACAAACAGAAATGATTACCTACATAAATCCGAACCACAGTATAATCACACTGACTGTATTCCGGCCACTTGTATATACAATAAATGAAAAATAATGTCTGTAACAAAATGAGACTATAACATCAAAATAGACCTTAATTTACTCCCTCATTGACCTCATCTCCAGTAACCTAAACTTTCTCCAACATTGCAAATCACTCACCTCCATCAAGTGACAACTGCTCTGTAAACTTCTCATCCTTTGCCTAAGACCAGCCCCAAACTAATCTCTTACAGATCAAAATCCAGTGCTAACAAAAAGAAAAAAAAATGCTATTTGTCTCACTTCTCTCAGCTCACCTCCTTATAAAACTCTTACTTTTCCTTAATCCCTAGGCTCTCTAATAAAAAACATAAAAAAGTATTTAACACAGGAATTAAAATCCCTCCTCAGAGTCCAGGATGTAAACTAGCACTTTTGAAAGTTAAATCCTCCCCAGAAAATAGGGGGCAGTACAGTACCCTAAATAACCTATCCAAAAACTGCCATTAGAAGACACAAATGCTTAGATACACCCAAAGGAAATTTTAGAAAAACATCAATAACCTTACTGGATGCAACTTACCTCACTCAAGTCACACTACATTCTCTTTCTTATTAGCAGATGATTTCTAAAAAACATGTCACTGACCTCCCAAACCATGTCAGATTATCCATTTCAGATCTTATCCAAACATATTACACCACTACTGCACGACATACAGATATTACACCACTACAAGACAGACAGCTAGATTGACTTCCAGGTCAAGACAGCTTCTATCCTGGTCTCATTCATTACTGTTGACACTACATGAATTAAC
This sequence comes from Protopterus annectens, assembly GCF_019279795.1. Classification (NCBI taxonomy): domain Eukaryota; kingdom Metazoa; phylum Chordata; order Ceratodontiformes; family Protopteridae; genus Protopterus; species Protopterus annectens. The sequence continues at coordinate 926,460,018 of NC_056728.1, forward strand.
ACACATCTTTAAACCAGTCTCAATATTAATACCATGCTTAATATCTGGAAAACTGCCATCTCAAAGCCAATCCCAAACAAAAACTCCCAACACCCCCACCTGCTAGCTCCTTGTTTATATTATTCCAACCATGTGCAAGATCTTTAGGAAAAAAAAGAATTGCTATCTCAAACAGCATGGGTTCTGGTCAGGTATGAGCACTTGCACAGCCATGTGGAGACTCACAGATGACATTTTCATGTCAACAAGGACATGCTAGCTGTTAGACCTCACCAGGGCTTTCAACCGAGTTAGCCACACCTCCCTAGTACTCCACCCGACTGAACTAGGCATCAGCCCCTATTCAAATGCCCTGGTTCCAGAGCTACAATACAAACACTTCAAAACGTAACTGCAACTCCTGGCACTTCCAAAACTTCCCCTCTACTCAAGGTAGTTCATGGTTCTGTTTTCTTATTTTGTCTCATATCTCAACAAACTTCCATTGTTTCTTCCTCATATTTTTCTTCTTTTGTACACCAATGACAGTCCTTTTCACTCTCTATCCACTCATTAGCTAAATTACAAATTTCATCTGTTTCACTAAATCAGAAAAGCAAAATGTAATTTTTAACATATCCAAAGGAATGTTCAGTGCTCACAAGAAGCTCAGTAAATCCCCCAGTACTAAAATCAAATACCACAACTACTCTCCTTTGGAGCACGTGTCCTCCAGGTACCTTGTATCTGGTTAGACCACTCACACAAATTTCATCATTCACCTAGGGAAAAAAAAAGTCTAAAAAAACTGAACACTCTATTCTCCCATTCATGTGAAAAACCTCTTTGTTAAGCCTATTCAAATGTCATTTGTACTGATGGATTGGAAACAGCAAAGTCACCCCTAGCTTGTTCCCTGTAGCCCTTTTGGACAGGGCAGCTTATAGATGCCTTAAGGTACAGGCATATAGCAAAGCCATTCTAGCCCATGGGTATTGATAAGTGGGAAAATTGGGGCATGAATGGCTAGGCTTACAAGGGCTCTATGGCCATTAACCTAGTAAAGTGCTATGATGCTAGTCTGGCACAATAATATCCCCTTTTACTATCTTATCCAAACAGAGGAATCCTACTTCCTCAGTCTGAATTCTCTCTCTTTTTTGTCTCAGCGTTATTTGCCAAAATCCCCACTAACACTAGGAAACAAACTTTGTAGATTTGTCAGTCATTCCCCAAGAAATACTACCACTGTATATTTCTAGAAAAAGCCAACTGGCTCCCAGTTAAGCAAAAAGCAGACCTACTTTTAGTTTCATAATTGTTAAAGCTCCTACACGAACACTCTTCCTCCTTTAACCTCAAAAGCTAACAAGACAAGCTCCAAAATACAACCTCCAAAAAATTAATCATACTGGTCCTTAAATACAAATTTCACTTGCCACACTGTGTCTGATCATGTATTCTCAGTAGGTTCATAAATTAGTATTAGGCTAACTGCCCCTGTAGGGCATTTTAAGCCTAGCCACGTACCCTACTTGAGAATCAAACCCTGCACCTCGTGACTGTAAGGTATAGGCCTTAATCATTATCACAAATGCCTGCTCAAACTGTAGGAGTTCCTCCCACTCAAGCTCGAGATAGACTATACCCACTTTCTGTGGGCTGCTAAAATCTCATCTACTTAATCAAGCTGAATGCTACAGTAACCAATAGGGCACACAAACCTAAACCCACTAATCTGTCCACTCTTCCCTAAAGGATCATCTAGTTTTGACTGCTTCAGTTCTCCCACCTCCAACTTACATATACCAACCTTACACATATTGCTTTAATCTTCCAAAATAAGCAAGTTTTGCATTAAAAATGCTATAAATCGATAGCAGTGTAATTTTATCCTCTCGCTTAACTAGTTTATGTATTTTTAGCATAACATGGACTATTTTAAATCACTATCATTTCACATTTTTGTTCGGTTATCTGTTTATTAACTCTGGGCCAAGACCAAAATTAGTCAGAATTCAGGAGTGCTTCAGTAAATAAATTAAAACCACTGCCATCCCAAGTTTGAGAAAGTGTTTAATAGAAAACCTGCACCAGATGAATAATGAATGGGGTTGGCAGCTTTAAAGCCCGAAGACATGAGAAATACAAAATCAGCAGCCAGGGAGCACAATTTAAAACTTGCCAATAATTCTGTCAAACCTGACTGACAGTTTGAAATGAAGGACTGCAACAAGTTTTGTTGCACAAGTTAACAGCAAGAAAAGTATGGAGTAAGCTCTTGTTACCAAGATCAAACAGACTTTTCAGTTATTTCTATAGAATTCGGAAACTGAAAGGAACAAGTTTTTTTGATCTGTTAGGATACAAGTGCTGCACACCAAGTAGAACTGCTTTGGTTAATAATTAGCATTGCTTTGATGATCTCTGCTAGTCAATAAAGCAGACAATTTTTGCTTACCAGCACAGTTGAGTCTTTCGGCTTTTCGCCACAGCGGAACTCCGGTCCGCTAATGATTGGTAGTTGATTTTTACTTGCCGAGCTACCAGCCCTGACGCACAACCTTCAACGAGGGTATGCCCATTCACGCATGTCTCCACGCAGAAGACGCTCTAGCTGAGAATCGAACCGGATAACGTCTTACTGTGAGGCGACAATGCTACCACAGCTACTGATGTGATTACTAGCCTCTCGAGAGAATAGTAGTAATTCTGATGCCAGAACTGGTCTCTCAGGCAGTTTTACCTAAACATCTGGTGTGATCCACAGTAAAGGCCCATGTTGAAATAATATAATGTTTTGTAAGGCCACCTTTGGAGTAGAACTGTTCAACTGTAGGAACCAAAACAAAATGCAAGCAGATAGTCAGCAGCCCAGAGTACCAAATAAACAGGTTAAATGCAGTGTCAGTGAACCTTCTGAAGACTCTCGAAGAGGAACAATGATATACTATAGAGATCCTGCCCTGTCTTTAAGCAGCAAGTGTGGCCAGCTGCTCACCATGTCAGCTGTACTGCCAGCAGCTGTAACAGTGAAGATGCTGATAAAAAAGATGTAGTCAAGTAAGCTTTCACTGTCAGTGGTTTTGTGTCTTCAGGGAGATAGCATCCAAGCATCCAAACAAACATATAGAGGGTTGTGAAATATGTCCAAGGAAAGGCTTTGGACAAAGAGAACAATAACTATCAATTCACTTTTACTGTTGGATATCAGCCACTGTAGTGTGTCTTCCACTACATCACTGAGGAACTTGCACTGGGAAAAAAACGGTGGCAACTAATTTTGTGTTTATACTTACATGGAATCTGTTCTCCTTTCTGTAACTCTAGCAATGGACAGCAAGGTTCAAATGGAAGATAACATTTTGGAAGAAAAACAGATAAGTTTAAAATATTGTAAGATTCACATTTTTCTGACAAAACTAACACAAGTTCTGCATTGTTGTATAGGACTGCAAATAGGAAAATATTTCAGTGTGTTTGTGATGAGCCTGAATCCTCACAACTGACACTGGAGAGGGACATTCACTTGAAATACAAATGGATACACACAATTTCCAGATGCAGACCTCTCTGCATCAAGTACAATTTTCCTTAAGAGCCCGCAGGGCACACACACTCAACTCAGTTCTGGATGTCTGTCTTACTGGGGACCTGGAAGGAGACAGACAGACTCCCCACTGGCATAGGTGTAGGGGGTCCTCAACCTAGAGTCCAAGCCACATCCTCCAACACCATCTCTGTGAAACTAGTGCTTGATGTTCCTGTTCAAATTAGCCGACGCACGCCTTCTTTGAGATTTAATTTCTACTTACATATACCTGGGAAAGGCTGGCACAGATTTCCTGCTCTAGCAACTATTACCAAACTATAAGGTAGCTTCACTGCTACCAGTCAGTTACTATAAGGCTCTTAAAAGGGTATCCCAATTATGCTGAGTGAAGTTAATATTAATACAAATGGTAATGTTGACCAAACAGCCAGGCTTTCAGAAGTGGATACAGTTATCACAAAATATATGCAAATAATCAAAGCTTATATATTTTCCAAAAGAAAGAGCCACAATGAGAAGTTTAAATATAGTTCATAATAAAAGAATACAAGAATATGAAAATACTAAATATTTATTTACAGTAAACAGAGTTTTAGTCAGAAAATATTAAAAATAAACAGCAATGGAAAGTTTCACACAGTTATATAAAAACAGTATTTAGCTTGTCTCACTATCCATTTCTGATTGACTAAAAGAATTACTGTTCCTACTTACTGGATAGAGCAAGGCAAGATGGGTGTGCGGTCCTTGTTGTCAGATACAAGACCGAATACAGCATGCTCCTGAGTTTTCAGTCTCCTCTAATACTAAAACATTATTTCTGTACAGAATGACATCACATACATCCAGTCATCTGACTACGTTTCCTATCCTATCACCAACACTAGAAGCTGCCAAGATTTTAGCACCTATAGGTCAATAATACACATACAAAAGCATTGCTCAGACATGGTGCAGCTGCTGTAAGTCAAACCATAAAACCATTCCACTCTTCCTAAAGGAGCTACAACCCATTCTCTAGTACAGACACTGTCTCGAGCTCCCTTCAAAACTGTGGGATAACATCTTTATGGCGCAACCCATAAAGTAACTTAATTTCGATAATATTTTTCAAAGTCAGGTGGATTAACCTCTTCCCTTCCAGTATATGCTGTTAAAATATACACATTTAATTCAGTTACATTTTAACACAAGCAAATCTTTTCAGCACTGGGAACTGTACAAATCAGTTCCATATACAAATTACAAGTATTTACAAAATTCCAGCTAGCTGTGCTGGCATGTTACACATCCACTACCCCACTTCTCAAGGCATGGCTGGCATGTCAGTGTTAACCACTGACATCACAGAAAACATAAAATCCCAAAGTTTTGTACTTAAGGACAAAGTATGAATAAAACCCTAGAGGTGTGGAACCAATAAAATACATTTCAGTTGCTTTAGGAAAAAGTACATTTGTACTCAGGCTTAAACAAAAGATCAAAGATACCACAAAGAAAATAAGATATAATCCACAACAAATGGTCAGTGAAGTAAAATAATTAAATCAGCACAAGCTACAAAACACTCTCAATACTCTAGAACCTCGGCTCAATACTCTAGAACCTCGGCTCAACAGCCCTCCAGGAGAGAACACACACCCAAAATACCAAATACAATATTCTTTTATACTCAAATCACTTCAATTATTCAATTAAAAACTTTTACAAAATAATTACATTTTGAATACTTAAGCACGCATTCTCTATTTACAGCAGCAGGTGTCATGGTACCATATTTTAAAATAAAGAGTTTCTTTACACAATACCTTTTTAAAAAAGTGTTTCATTTTCTGCTGTAACATGCTCCAAAATGCAACCTTTTAATTCTGTACAACCCCCCCCCCCCCATAAAATTCATTAAAATGACAATCCAGCTGGCTCTCTAGTTTACTGTTTTTAATATCTCCAACGTGTTTCTGCAACCTCTTTTTGTCTCACCATAATTGAAGTGATTTAGTACAGTATAAAAGAATTATGTATTTTGGGCATATGTTATCTCCTGGAAGGCTGTTGAGCTGAGGCACTAGAGTACTGAGAGTGTTTTTTAGCTTGTGCGGATTAAATTATTTTACTTCACTGATCATTTGTTGCTGTGGATTAAACAAAAGATCACCCTGTGAACAAGAGCAATTAAGGCATTGTATGTGAGGCACTGCTGGCTGGCGAGTCTAGAGTTGTGACATACAGGCTTTTTCCAAGGTAGCAACAGCTTAATTTCAGCTTTCCCAGTGTGAAAAAAAGAGAGATAAGGACCAGTAACTCTGCCAGTTTTACTAAAATTCAGTTATTGGCTGGTATGTACACTGTCTGGATGCCAAAAAATAAACTTAAAGAGCCTGAAAAAAAAAATCAACCAGAAAAGGTAAAGAGAAAACAGTGACTGGGTAGAATCCTGCAGCTGTGCAGCAACAAGCGGTTCAAGTGCCAGCTTTGGTACAAGAGATGGCTTCCAGTAATTTAGTGGGAAAGACATATGTATGCACTCAGACCTGATCAATATAAATGAAACACTGAAGGAGTATATCAACTTAAACAACAAAATTACTGGAAAACAGAAGCAGCTTTAAACAGCTGTTCAGATGAACTGATAAAACCGCAAAAAACTCAGAGGTTGTAATGAAGACAATTTTGCCCAAGTATGAAACTGCTCAAAAACTGGAGAGTTAGAGGACAGAACACAGAAAAACAGATTTTCTGCTTTACTGGAGAAAATGGTAGGAACAGACTGTATTAATTTTATGAAAGCATAGATAAGTAACTAGACTGGTATTTCACTTCAGGACTGGTTAATTGGGAAGTATATACGCTGCAAACCTGACCATGATAAAACAGCCAAGAAGCACATCAGTAAAGATACAATCATACCAGCAGAAAGAGCTGATCATGGCAAGTCGTGGCAATAGGCCAAATTAGTAAAAACTGGAGAGATAGTATTTGTGGGAAGTAACTATTCACTATACACCAGACAGAAGAGAAGGAAATGTATCCCAGAAATCAAGGAATGTGTCAAATTCAAGCTGCTGTATCCAGCTGTCATTTTAGAATATTTTCCCAGGAAGATCAAATTCATTTTTTTTTATGCAGAACAGGCTAACGAGAAAATAAACATTTATCCAACAAAATGTGAGTAATCAAACAGAAAGGTACTCTGCTTCTCATTATTCTGATAAAGTGAGAGAGAGTGAGCGAGAGAGAGACTTTGCTACTGAAACCTTTTCCAATGGAAAAGGCCAGAGAGAAAAAATAAAAAAGATAAGAGTTGACTAGAAGAAATGGGAGAACCTTGGATGTGAACTAGAATCTGGATTTTTGTTGACCTTTTTAAACTTGTGGAGGGAATGGCAGGCATATAACCTACTTCATGACATTAACATTTGGCTGGACACAAAGGAGTTGAGAGAAAGTAATTATAAGTAAAACAATTTTTTGTTCTCAACAGTATTAGGATAAAATATTCCATGATACAGATTAAAAGAAAGATCACAATGTAATGAACATTTTTTATTTAGCAAATAAATGTTCAGTGCAAGCTTAGAAATACATTCTGTTCTTATGTTTCCATGGAAACAAGGTGACTAAAGGTGAAGGCAACAAAATCTAGAGGTCTGGACCTTGTTTACGGAGAAACAAAATTAAAATGTACATGGACAAACAGCTCAGTAAAACATAAAGTCTGAAGTTATTGGAAGTGAATAAGATATGGCAGCTTGTCTGGCAACTAAACACTACAAAGCATTTATTATAACAAAATTTAAATTTTAACTTTAGTTTTATTTAAACATGGCCAGTGCACTTTTTCTTACATTTCTGAAAGCATACAAGACGTTTTTCAAATCTGGGAGGGGAGTAAAAGTAAGACAATAACAGACAGCAGTTAGTGCAAGTAGGAGCACAGGCTGTAACATGTGCTTTAGCGTGGATAACCTTAATTTTAGGTTAATTAATGCATGTGGCTACAGTTGTCGAATTGGGACAATTGTTCCTAGCAGGAGAATTAAACTTGAAAATGTATATAGTTTTGTGTGTTTGTTTTCTGGCAATACATGACAGGGGTTGTTTTGTTTGCTGGTTTTCATTAAAACAAACTCTTGTAAAATATGACATACGTTCAAATGAAGATGAAAAGAAACAACTGCATAAAAGATCAAAATGCCGATTGAGTGCATGTAACAAAAGCTGAAAATAGACATTTTAAAAGCTGTCATATATAGTAGGCCCACCAACTTATAATGCTGAACATAAATGGAGAAAAAGGTGCCTTCTGCTAAAACCAATAACCAAAACCACACACAGCCCCAGAGTGGTCAGAAGCCAAAATAAATAAATAAATCAGTACTCGGTGGTCAGTCAGCACAGTTTATTCCGGCTCCAGAATAAACTGTGCTGACTGACCACCGAGTAAGATTTATTTATTTTGGCTTCTGACATCCCTGGGGCTGTTTGTGGTTTTGATTATTAATTTATCATAATGACTACACTAGACATTGTTTTAGAACACAAATGACTTTTTCTATACCCATGAGGCAAGAGTATGGAACTACATTAAGAAACACAGTGCAAATGGCAATGCTACATGAGACAAATTTGTAAAGAAGTGAGCATGTAAATTTGATAAAGGAAGGATTTCAAGATGGATATTCAGCAGACTATCAATGACAAAGGAAAAGGGGAGTACTTACTGCTTGCTAGAAGAGCTCCAATAGTGATAGTAGAGAAGGGAAAAAAAGAAAGATAGTAATATTAGATTTGTGGTAGTAAGGGGCTACTGGCAAAGGAGGATTATGCTGGCATGTATTTATATCCCACCTAAAGCTTCTTATGGAGCTTAAGAAATTTTTGGGAGAACTTTCAGCAGGGAATATTACTTATGGGTGGAGACTGGAACTTGAATTGCAACAGCAAGGATGTTATCTGGGAGACCCAAGAAAGGAGAATGCAACAAAAAAAGGGTAGATTTCTGAAGAAATTTAAGAATATTTGGTATGAAAGACTTGAATTTAGTTTTAAGAACAAGAGAATTTATGCCTTACCCAAAGTACAGTAATTGGGCTAGATGACACAAATTATATTTCACAGGAACATGTGCATTTCATTGAAAGTTTGGACAAAAATCCAATAACTATTTCAGATCAAATACCAACAACAACCAAGACAAAAATGCACGGTAATGAAGTACGAGACACTGGCACTTCCCAATCTACCTGTTAAAAATAAAAGTAATTTAAGGAATGGGTAGTGGGAATTATTTGAGACTTATTCTGAGAGGTAGAAATTTCTTCAGACGCTATAGCTAATATGTGGTATCAAAATGAGGAGTTTAAAAAAAGGGTAGAAATAAGAGAGAAAAATATATCATTAAGAAAAGATTAAAAGGGCTGACAAAGGTTAAAGTATTGCAGAATAAAGAGAACCTCACAGAACAAGTAGTACAATTTCAGAATGCTGAAGAGAAAATAAGGGGAGTACCTGGATAATATCTATGAGCTTAGAAAGACTGTTGTCAAGCAACTTTTCTGATAACTCCAGAGCACAAACTTTTAGCACAACAATGCAGGCAACAGAAAATAGAAAAAGGGCCTTTGCCAAACTTAAGGAACTTGTAACAAGAAAAATAACAAGAGATCCTATAGAAGAAGTAGACATTTCAGAAATTTTATGAAAATTTGTTTAAAGCAGAAGAATGTGGAAATCAAGAAAAACCTCAAATGGAAATATTTATGGAAGTCTTAAAAATGCAGAGGTTAGAGAAGAGGAGGCACAAGAATTAACAGTTAAGAGAGGAGGAAATGAGATAATCAATCTGCAGGAAAGTCTCCAGTGATGCATGGTATTCCTGTGGATGTTTGGTAGCTAGGAGGAAAGAAAGTGATAAAGGTCTGGAAGGTTTTCATTTAATGGTATTTTAAAAACTAGGGAAAGCACCAACATCCTGGAAGAAAGGTGAGGTGGCTGTAATGCATAAAGACCCATCAGGCCCAACTTAACATAGGTCCAATTTAATTTTAAATCATGATTATAAAGTGTTTATGTCTATAACAGCTGAAATAATGGCAAGGGTGTTGGCAAAATTGACAGATAGATATGGATCAATGTGGTTTTGTGGAGGGGAGGAAAACGTTTGATAACATTAACAGAGCAATGATGATCAAAGAAAAGCAGAATGTACGAAAATACTCCTCGTTAGTGGGTTCTGATGCACAGAGTAAGCAAGGATTTTATAAGTAGGGCAATAGAAACATTTGTATTCCTGATTATTGTTTGGTCACTGTTAAAGCAGTAGGGTTTGATTAATTGACTGATCATTAGTACAGTCACACATTTAGTAGTATTGCCATCTCAAAGTGCATAGCTTTGGTTGACATCTTGGCTGTGGATTCTACTGTGTGGAGTCTGCATGCTATCCTTGTGTCTTTATCCATGTGCTCCGATTTCCTCCAACATCCCACATACATGAGATACATGAATTGGTATTCCTCCAGTGTACACGTGTATTTGAACAAGCATGTTGTGAACATGTTCATCTTGTGACAAACAAGACTTATAAAGGAGCAGTGTCACTATGTGTGCACTTGTGTGAAAGAAAATCAATATCAGTATTGTTTGTAACAGACTTGGTTTTCGTTGGCAGGTTTGAGTGTGTGTTTAGAAAAAAAAAAAATCACAGATTTGTGTTTGTGAATTCTCATGATATTGTCAGGAACATACAAAACTCTTCTGGATAGCAGTTAAAAAAATAACAATGAGCAAATCACTATCTTTCAAAAATAAGGCATAAAGTGTGATGAAGCATTCAGACTCTCAGAGCTTTAGGTGGCCCCCATACCTCAGGCTGTACAAGTAGATTTTGATGCAGGCTTAGTAGTGGCCTCTGCTTTGAATCTTATCTAGTATAAATCTGGCTCTACTTAGGGGGGGGGGGGTGGTGTGTGTGTTGCTATTTTGCCAGACACAACTTATTTCTTCCCTGGTACAATAAGATTAAGCAGCAAGATATACAAGGGATCGGAAGCAAAAATTAAAGTGGAAAGGTTCCTTTATCTGACAAGTTGTGTCTGCACAGAGGAAAAAGGCAGGGGTGTCCACTTTTCTTTTTGTTATTTATGTTCTATTTAGAGCCACTGGCAACTCAAGGATATAATTGGTATGGTAATCAGGAAAAAGTTGGCTTTGTTTGCAAATATTATTTTGTACCTGATAAAACCTGTAAGGGACATCTGGCATTCTGAGACATTTCCATGTCTTTTCTGCATATAAAAGTAATTGAAACAAAACAAAAGTTATAGCTGTAAAGTACGTAGCCACACATGAACTGGATCAGCAATACTCATACTTATGGGGACATGATAAAATGAAGTATGGGTTAAAGGGGACTCTACTATGGCAGGCAAGGATATATGGGAAGAGACTAAAAAGATAATACAAAAACTGACAAACTGGGAGGGGAGATGGCAAAGGTCAAGTAGGATAGGATGATCCTTCTAAAGGTGGTTTAGGATTACCTGATATGAAAAGATATTTTAGAGCTACACAGTTAAAACTCATACATAGCGCAAGCAGAATGTTATAATTCAAAATGGAAAGGGATGATGATGAAACGGGGGGGGGGGATTCAGGAAAGAGAGAGATAGTGTGGATTTTGGATAGATCCTTAACAGACATCCAGAGTCAGAAAATATTCTAAGAGCTAAGCCAACACGAGAATGCAGATTCTGCCAACAGGAATGACTGTAATTATGTTTCTGAGAATAGGCAACAGGGTCTTGAATTTACTGGAGAAAACTAGCAAAGGAACCAAGGTATTGGGAGCAAATAGCTAGAGGGGGAAAGGTAACAGAATGGGAAGAGGTCAAGTAGGCACTTGGACTGCAGGCTAGAGACTTCTTTCCCTACCAGGGATTAAGATCAGAGTATAGGCGAGAGAAAGGGATAGGGGAATCCTAAATGAAAGACCTGTTCTTATAGAGTTTTAAGTTGAATCTACAACAGAAGCTGCTGTTAAAGTGGTAATTAGTAGGGCATAAAATATTGCATGGTAACTACAAGAATCAGAGAAAGTCAAGATTGGGAGGATAGACTGAATAAGCAATTCACAAGGAAACAATGCGAGGACATATCTGGCTCCCAAATATGCAAAGTCTGAAAGAGTTAGGATTTTTGTCTTTAAAGTGTTTGCATGGGTATTTTTATACCCCAAGCTGACTACACATATTTTTTTTCCTCAGGTAGATGGCAAATGTTGGAGGTGTGATTGGGAAGAAAGAAGCAACTAGGAACATGTGTTTTGGGAGTGTAATGAGTTGGTAGAATTGAAAATTATGTTTTGAACTGGGATGCAGGATCTGAATTGCAAAGACATAGTAAAGCATTGTTCTGATGGCTGCAAAAAAAAACAATTACTAGAAAATGGAAATTAGAAGTCTAAAAAACAACTGTATCTGGTGTAGTGAATATTGTGACAGAGATAAAAGAACTGAAAGTGAGATTATTACAGATAGGAGTAAATTACAAAGGAAAAATGGAAAGAGCGGGAACAATACATGCAGAATAATATTTTGGAGGAAGAGTGAGGTTTAAGGGAAGGCAGAAATTATGTAATGTTGGATTGATAATAAATGTATAATTTATGTTTGTAAATGAACATGTTAGCATGGTTGTTATCTTTTATATAAATGCATGTTTGTCTAGGTCTTAAGTGATAATGGCACATATAATGCCCTACCATGAACGAGAAGTTTAGGAGATTGTTTACAACTATTCTGTGGGGCAAACCCTGAAAAGAAACTAATTTAAGTTTTACTTCTATAACTTCAAATTGCACAGATAAAGACAAAACAAGGTATGAAAACAGAGGTCACATTGCAAAGGCACAACCTGAAAATATAAGCTGATCAAAAATGCTTACAAAATAACAAACATGTTTTATTTGAACATTTCTAAACCAGCAAGTGAATATATCAAGGGCACTTTCCACTTGTGTATATGGCTACAAGAAAATAAAGTAGAACATAAGGACAGTTTTACAATAGGCAATGGGGCAAGACAAGGAAGAGAGATTCCTTTGCTTAAGGAAACTTCAGTTAAGTGTTTTAGCTTCCATTTCAAACACCATGCATTTATCAATACTGGGTGCATGGGAGTACACTTTTCATTTTTCCTGATTTTCAGGGAATGTTCCCAGTTGTACTCTAAATTTTGCACTGTGTCTTTTAAATTGTATGGCTGAATAGTCAAAATCAGAAAGGGAAAGTCAGTAACTACTGCCAAAAATGATATTAACAGGCCTGAGTGTACCGAATTTGTTTTCTGAAATCCTCATTCTGACACCTAAATAAATGTGTCAATATACTCCTCTGAGTCAGTGCCTGGGCCCTGTATGCGCTTCTACTGCTGTAAGGCTGAAAGCTGTAAAGAGCATGCAAGTGAGAATGTTAACCAACCATCCATCCAGTCATGCTTATGAGTCACATCCAGATATCTACAGTGACCCTGTTAAGTCCCCCACATCTACTGAGTTTAGTAGGCAATGCCAACTGCCAAAATGCTGCTGAAATTTTATTTTGGTTGTCTCAGTAGTGCAACATATAGCAGCACACTTGCCTTTGATGCTGAAGACATCCCCCCACTAAGCACTGCAGTGTAAGGAAGATGCTGCACTACTGAGGGCACTGTTCTTCCAGCAAAGGAACTTACTAGCATTTTGAAGGCCCTCAGCAAGTTTCAAGTATGGGGCCCTGGACACTTCCAGTCCACTTATCACCCTATCAATGTCACTTCTAGCAATGTCTTGGCTCCTGCTGCAGGGCTTTAGGAGTAGTATGCACAGACTGAATTGTAATTTCAATACGCCTACAATTCGTCAGCCATGTGTATATCACTATGTTGACTAATCTTACAGAGTGTCATTGACTGCAACTGGCATTTAGCTGCAGTGATGATGCATTACAACAGCCCTATGTACAGTGCTGGCCTTGGGTGAAATGGTAACCTAGGCAAGGGCTCCATAGTACTCCCCACTGCCTACTGTTTCATCCCCTGGCACACATCCTCCAGTGCTCCCCCTTGTGTTCCCCACATCATGGGCTCCTCATACTTTATATTACTTTTCCTCACATTTGGTCTAAGCTTTTTTAAGAAGCGATGTCTTTCTATGCTCTCTAAGGTACAATTAAAACTTATGATTAAAGAAATAAATTTGGTGCTGTTCAGCTTTACTTTACCTTGCATCATTTTGTTACACCTTACCTGATCAAGGCAGCACAGTAACAACTGTATAGGAAATAACTCAACTAATCCAGGGGTCTGGTGCTCGTTTTCATACCTATTCCAAAGACGTGCAGTGGTTGGCTTGGACACTAATTTGGCCATAGCTGTGTGTGTGGTATAGAACAACAACCATAACAGGGCTAGCCTCCCAGCAGTATAAAACTTGGCTATAGATATTTGTCACTGTTGAAGTAACAGCACAATCTCATATGCAAAAATGGGCTGTGGCTGTTTGGAGACACACATGCTCTCAAAGCACGTTTCCTCAGTCCTCATACCCTGTCCCCTCAAAGGCAGCTTCCTGTACACATGCTTGATGTATAATTGGGAGGAAAGTGAAAAATAATGAAAAATGATGACAATGTATTCCAACTTTTTTGGTCCTAGACAGTACTTTACCCTTGGTGCTTGGTATGACATCTGGACAGAGGAAGGACGACAAGGAGACATGGTGGTGGAATGAGGAATTACAGGAGAGCATACAGAGAAAGAGGTTGGCAAAGAAGAAGTGGGATTGTCAGAGAGATGAAGAAAGTAGACAGGAGTATAAGGAGATGAGGTGCATGGCAAAGAGAGAGGTGGCAAAGGCTATGGATAAGGAATATGAAGAGTTGTATGAAAGATTGGACATTAAAGGAGGGAGAAAAGGACCTGTACCAATTGGCTAGACAGAGGGACCGAGCTAGGAAAGATGTGCAGCAGGTAAAGGTGATAAAGGATAATGAGGGAAACATACTCACAAGCGAGGAGTGTGTGCTGAGGAGATGGAAAGAGTACTTTGAGGGGTTGATGAATGAAGAGAATGAAAGGGAGAGAAGGTTGGATGATGTGGGGATAGTGAATCATGAAGTACAAAGAATTAGCAAGGAGGAAGTAAGGATAGCTATGAAGAGGATGAAGAATGGAAAGGCTGTTGGTCCAGATGACATACCTGTGGAAGCATGGAGGTGTTTGGGTGAAATGGCAGTGGAGTTTTTAACCAGATTGTTTAATGAAATCTTGGAAAGTAAGAGGATGTCTGAGGAATGCAGAAAAAGTGTTTTGGTACCGATTTTTAAGAATAAGGGCGATGTGCAGAGCTGTAGTAACTACAGAGGGATTAAATTGATCAGTCACAGCATGAAGTTATGGGAAAGAGTAGTGGAAGATAGGTTAAGAAGGGACGTGATGATTAGTGATCATCAGTATGGTTTCATGCCTGGAAAGAGAACTACAGATGCGATGTTTGCTCTGAGAGTGTTGATGGAGAAGTACAGAAAAGGTCAGAAGGAGTTGCATTGTGTTTTTATAGATTTAGAGAAAGCATATGACAGGGTGCCTAGAGAGGAGTTGTGGTATTGTAGGAGGAAGTCGGGAGTATCAGAGAAGTATCTAAGAGTGGTACAGGATATGTACGAGGGTAGTGTGATAGTGGTGTGGTCTGCGGTGGGAGTGACTGATGTGTTTAAGGTGGAGGTGGGGTTACATCAAGGATCAGCTCTGAGCCCTTTCTTATTTGCAATGGTGATGGACAGGTTGACAGACAAGATTAGACAGGAGTCCCCGTAGACTATGATGTTTGCAGATGACATTGTGATCTGTAGTGAGAGTAGGAATCAGGTGGAGATGACCCTGGAGAGATGGAGATATGCTCTAGAGAGGAGAGGAATGAAGGTCAGCAGGACTAAGACAGAATATATGAGTGTGAATGAGAGGGAGGATAGAGGCATGGTGAGGATGCAAGGAGTAGAGGTGGCAAAGGTGGATGAGTTTAAATACTTGGGATCAATAGTTCAGGGTAATGGTGAGTGTGGAAGAGAGGTGAAGAAGAGAGTACAGGCAGGATGGAGTGGGTGGAGAAGAGTATCAGGAATAATTTGTGACAGACGAGTACGAGTAAGAGTGAAAGGGAAGGTCTACAAGAGGGTAGTGAGACCAGCTATGTTATATGGGTTGGAGACAGTGGCACTGACAAAAAGGCAGGAGTTTGAGCTGGATGTGGCAGAGTTAAGATGTTAAGATTTGCACTGGGTGTGACGAGGGTGGACAGGATTAGGAATAAGTATATTAGAGGGTCAGCCCAGGTTGGAAGGTTTGGAGACAAAGCCAGAGAGGCAAGATTATGTTGGTTTGGACATGTGCTGAGGAGGGATGCTGAGTATATTGGGAAAATATTATAAGGATGAAGCTACCAGGTAACAGGAAAAGAGGAAGGCCTAAGATAAGGTTTATGGATGTGGTGAGAGAGGACATGCAGGTCGTTGGTGTGACAGAGCAAGATGCAGATGACAGGAAGAAATGGAAACAGATGATCCACTGTGGCGACCCTTAACAGGAACAGCCGAAAGAAGAAGATGATGACAGTGCATTACCCCTACATAAACTAATAACAACTTTCTTTGCACACCTCTGAGGTTTGTGAGAAAAGTGAAACAGTGACTGTACTGTCATCAGCCCCAGCACAAGCTATAATTAACTCCTGTGCACACTTGTAATTCTTGATTAGGAATCAAATTAAAGTAGTAATGACTACACCATCCACAGCATGGTACACAAGCTATACCAACCTTCTGTACATGCCTCTGAGTGGGGCTGGTTTTAGAATGGATACAGTTGAAGGCAGAAACCATCATTAAGTACACATTAAAATCCCTTTACTCATTCTGGGGTGTGGAAGCCAACAGATCCCTAGAAGCTCTAAAGCAGTGCTGCACAACCTTTTTGTGGGGACTACATGAATTCTTAATATATCTGCGGGCCACCTCAAAACATAGTAAGTCATTATGAGTTAACAGATACAGGTGACTGACATTTTTACTCAAGACAGCAGTCATGAAATGGCTTGTTTTCTACATCAACTTTGCATTTAACTTCATTCTGGCTTGCAGCCATGACTTATTATACAAACTCTTGCAGAAAGTTACTACTGTTTACTGACAAGTTATAAACAACAAAGAAGAGTTACTTCTGCAGCTAGAATTAGAGGCATGTGCAACTGCAGTCAATTAGTTAAGTAAGCATGTGTTGGAAAGCTTGCATAACTGGAGTAAGGCATAGCATTTTTTCACTTTTTTTTTTAATTTTTGGTTACACTCTGAGGGCCAGATGGTGCTGTGCCGAGGGCCGGATTTGGCCCCAGGGCTGGATGCTGTACACCACTGCTCTAAAGGGATGAATATTCTATTTATGATCCATTTTATGCCTTAGTTTCCATAACAGTTATGCATGTGTCCAGCATTAAAAAAAATCCATGATTTTTTCACACACACGGCACCTTCAGGAAAACTGGAAAGAATGCAAATTCACATACTGCATGTTTTTGAGGTTCTGGAAGAAACCAGAGCACATGGACATATGCACACAGACATGGGAAAGACATGCAGACTCCACATGGAAAAGCCAGGGACAAGAATTCAACTAGAGCAAGGCCTGTGAAATGGCAGTGCTACTCAATGTGCCACACCTATCATGTGCAAGTTCTATGCTTGTGATGTTATGTGAAAGAAATTACTGCCAACTTGCTGCTCATAAATGCATACCAACCACATCTCCCCATACAAGCAGAAAGGCAGAGATGAGTATGTTTGTGATAGAAAGTGAAAGAAATTCTAGTCAGGTTGTTATCCTGACACCCCCCCCCCCCCCTCATATACATACACACATTTTACATATACACACACACATATTTATATTTATATATATATATATATATATATATATATATATATATATATATATATATATATATATATACACACACATACACACACACATATTTATATATATATATATATATATATATATATATACATACATACACACACACATACATATACACACACACACACACACACACACACACACACAGTTGTAATACTGTTTTTATACTGATTTCAGCAAATACATTATGCACCGTTAGTACTGCTGCACCACACCAGTGATTGTTTAGCAGTTATCATGAGTAATGCATCCCGGTCATTTTATTCCCAATTTTGTATCATATTTGTACCCCATCCCTCTTAAAGATTTTAATTTGCTGGTAAATCAGTCAGTATTACAATATAGTGTTAGAGGTTCGTATTACTCATTGTCCAAGAAATACATGTTGATGCAAATCATGGTCTATTAAATATTAGTATAATTAACTTAAATGTTTCTAATTTAAAGCTCTATTCTGCCATTATTTTTGGTTTTGCCCAGAATACTGGAACAAAGGAGTTTGCAGTTGTATCTGATGTCCTGCCAGTTTTTAGAAAACTCTCTGAAAGAGAAAAACTATCCTGAAGAAGATCAACAGCATCCATTCTTCTTAATAAAGCATGTAAAACACAGAGGCTGGTCATTCTGGGCTATCAACCTCTATTGCTTACCTCACATATGTTGATTCACTGATTACCAGCTTTATCCTAGCAAAGTCATATCATAACACTATCTAGGATAAAGTGCGGAATCAGAGAACAGACATTTCTCCCTCCTCATTTTCACCTATCCAGCAGCCACTAGTGTGCCCCCCATGCAGTCAAGGATAAATAGGGGGCACCCCCACAGCTGTGAATATTTCAGGTGACTAAACCCACCTATGGTGTTAGTATTATTCTTGAGAATGCCCACCAGCAGGGCTTAACCAACTCAAGAACATTATGTCAGTGGTAAAGCATTTAATGAAATTCTGAAGTTCACTACTTGTCAACACACTGAAAATACAACCAAAGATATAGTTGAATTTTAAAGGAGGCACGGTGCCAATCCTTGGGAATTTTACTTACCTGATTTTAGTGCACAAGATTGCTACGTTGTTGGTTTGACAAACATGCAATAAAATATATATTACCGGTTGTAGATAGGGCTCCCCAGATGAAGCAGGGTTCACTGGTGACTAAATACTGGCTATGCATCCTTTGGCTGAACCATTAAACCCAAAGCTCTCAACTGTCCATCTCCAAAATGTGGAACACTACCTTTCATAATGTGGAACAAATGGACAAAATGTGGAACACTGACAGCTTACGAACAACTTCAACTTGGAAGATCACAGTATGCATAAAGTATGTTTATTTAAACTTTTAAAAGTTTTTTTTTTAAATTAATACAATTTATTTAGTATTATTTATCATGAATATCATTTAATGAAGTTCTTAATGAATACCCAACAGACCCTTTTCAGTGTGGAATTGTGTGAGGAATGTTTCCCATAATGATGTACACTTCAGAGGTATGGTTAAGCCTATGCCCCCATCTGCTTGGTGGGTGTGTAGCTGATGTAAAAGATCCCAATGCACCTATTAAAAAAGAGTAGAGAAAGATCCACAGTGACCAGGTCAAAATTTCCCCTATTCTGTAGTAATACCACCTTGGGTCTCCCCTGAATAGAGACCATTTGCCTTGTGGAAGTAACCCAGTCAAAATGTAAACACAAGTAAAGTCCAGAACAGACACACATGACTTTATTTGTTTAGCTGATTGAAGTGTACTTAATTTCATCTTGTAAATGTATCTGTGATTCAAGAGGTGTATTCAGATCGGATAGGTAGTCTTTAAACCAACCTAACAAATAAGGAAATTGGGCAGCTTCCATCAAGGGGGGATATCCACAAACAGTTCCAAACCAACAGCAATATATCGCTACAGGCATTAATTCGCAACTATATAAAGCATAAACCCAGAAATAAATCAGGGACACTGAAGGATGCACCTGGTTTTTCATCTTCAGTTCAGGTGTAGCTACCGTTTACCAATTCCCTCTACTGAATACACAGATACTGTACTTAAACAAGTTTTTTTTTCCTGATATATATTACTAAATATGTGTTTTTAAAAAGGAACTATAAACAGTGCTTTGGCCATCATTTGTCCTTCCTTCAGGAACGCGTATCTTCTACTGACTCATTCTCCTCACTAATCTTAATAGCGAATAACCTGAAGAGGCAATATCTCCTTTTAAACACAGATCAGAGCGCAAACAGAAATCATCATATATGGATTGCAACTTTAAAGATAATTTCCGATGTCCAGGAGCCGTTAAGAACTATTACTAAAAGCCATTACGGAATACTGTCAGAAATACAATTATACAAAACAATGCAGAAAATCTGTTAGAAGATTATGTCCGCGATGTCCATATTCATAGCAACATAGGCAAAAACAACTGCTGTTTTAGACAGTTGTTTATACCAAAAAGTAAACATTTCTACGGGGTATTCGACAGGTTTTTTTATCACAGTACTAAAGATTTCAACAGGTAATCAAACATCAATGCATTTTTCTTCATACCTATGGAACAAACAAAACTGCTTTGCTGAACGGATTGAAACGCCACAGGTGTTTTAAGCTCTGAATATTAAACATGGAAAACCAACAAATTCTACATTTCCCGTTCTTTCAAAACGGTCCAAATTCTGTGCCCAAAGACTTCAGCATACCATCACCATCACAGGCAAAAAGGGATGCAGATGTTTTGTTAAAGTGAAACAGCATCTTAAACCAATTTAAAACGGTATCACCTAAAACTGCCGCAAGCAGCCCCTCTTTTACAGAAAGGGTATAATAATTTACCGCTTTAACCACACAAATGGCAGGGTCACTACTAAACAGTTAAACACTAACAAAAGGTTAACAGTATACGCATTCCTCATCTTAGCAGTCACCCACTACCTTATACAACACTGACCAATGTGTTATCAGCCTTTTCCTGTCTCATTAAACAATACCCCCGCCAAAAAAGTTAAATACAGAAGTTACAAGCTAAAACTCATTACTACCAGGCTCCCATGTAGTAACACACTAAATGTGACCCATATTAGTGTACTCCTTGCACCAAAATAATCCCTCAGCTGTCACCTTCACTACCCTCAGCGCCTACAACTCTACTTAGTCCCCACACCACCTGCAGGAAACTGCAGTACCGACTCCACTACTCTGCGCAGCCACCTTAAAGGCACAGTTATATAAGAAATAGCGATTATATTTACCGTTGTAAAACCATCTTCATTCTTGCATTACATCCTCTCTTTGCTTGCATTTTCCAACAATAAACCAGCATTCGTCCCACGTTATTTTACCCTTCCTTGTCCGTTGGTAAAAACAACTGCTAACTTTAATAATTACAAAACCAAAAACTGCAATTTTCTCCAGAGAAAATCCCGATCTCGCGCCCCACCCACTGGTTCCTCGCCTCACGTTCTGGAAGATACAGGTTCCATGTGGGCGGTAAAGAATACACGTTGCGTGTACCTTCTGTTTTCATTAAGTGTAGTTAAGTTTTACACGTCTAGCTTGTGTCCGGAAGTAGGGGCATCATTGCTCACAACCTTTTACCCCAAGAACTAAAAATCTCAGTTCTATTGACCTGAAAAGATGACAGAATAAGAAAACGTGAAGCTAGATTTTCTGAAGGAAAAATCTTATTCCTTTAATTATTGTCATTAAGTGTAATCCACTACTTTGTTTCCCAAAAATCTTCAGTTTTAAGAGGGACAGAAGAAAGTCTGATGCCAAAATCCGAGACACCAGCCGAGAAGTATGACGGGGCACCTCTAGGGTTGCCACCTTTTCAAATGGCCAAAGTGGGACATTTTCAGTACAAACATCAGATTTTACAGGCCGAAACATACCCACGGTCACTACAAAGGATAGAACTTAACTTTTTTGCCTAAATAAAAGTTTATTCTTGTAGCATTTTAGTTGCTTATTCTGTTTCTTATAACATTTAGGTATTTTAGATACAGAATAACTGTTTTATGCAACTATTACATAAAATATAGGAAATAGTTTTGTCCTAAAATCTCAGGACATTTGTCATTTTTTTATTTTTTTGTCAGGACACAACTGCCCAAAGAGGGACTGTCCCTCGCAAAGTGGGACAGGTGGTAACCCTAGGCACCTCTTTACTGCTTCACAATATAAAAAAGGTGCTTGACAGTAAGACTAGCATCGTGCTTGTGCAAACTAACTCTCTACCCAACAATCAGTCTTTGCTCAACTGGACCCATCTAGTACTTAATCCTGTATTATAACTGATGCACTCTGAAAAATTCAAGCATAGAAGGCGCTACAATAAATCAGCATAGACATTTGCTAAAGACCGAATATTAACTTGCATGCCCGGAATATGTTAGTAGTAAAACACTATTGCTGAAAGATATGTGGTCAACCAAAGAAAGCCCTATAAACATGGTAGTGAACACGGGAAAGTGAAATGGTTGCGCTGTATTCTTGAGAATTCGTTCTTATTAGTTAATTTATATTTTGTTGACTGAGCCATCTCTGATATCTGAAAAGACCAGCGGTTATAGTGCAGCCGTGTACCTCTCCTCCGCCCCCGCCATCAGTGAAGTTGTGGATCTTCTCACTAACCTCCTCACTATTCATCAAGTATTCGGCAGCATTCAGTAAGGCACTACTGAAACCAGAACATTAATATGATAATTAATCTAAAATGCATACCTAAAATGCTAGGTGCAATTGGGAAAATATGAAGCAAAAATCTGGACATTCTGCAAAAATCTGGACATTTGAGAGGTAGAAGAAAAAAATAACCTGGTATTAACATGCATTGTTTCTGAAAAATAAGACTTCTGGAACTCTGATGTTCTGCATTATTTACACCTCGCATTAATACACAATTTTGTCATAGAAATATAGAGGTCTCTTGTTTGTGAGCAGGAGCACTCATTTACATACTTGTCAATTAAAGCAATATATGCATGATGTCACAGACAAATCTGCATAAATTTCACTCACGCATGATTTGCATATTACATCACACTCATTTTGTGTGTCAGTCAAGTTAGCTGCACCTATACCTAGAATAGCTAGCTCCCAGTACAAAAGGATGAGTTTCAAAATCAACAAAAGAAAAGAAATAAAAAAAAGAATCATGAGGGGATTCAGAAAAGCAGTTAAGCGTCTATCTGGCTAAAAACAACAATAAAAATGAAAAAGAAAAAAGCAGTTTACGGCTGCAAATATGGCCTGAGACTAAGCATACTGTATGAGCAGCACTGCACAGCTAGGCTGTCATAAGCAGTCACATCATCAGTGATGCGCGAAAGAGTTGCACAAAGGTGTGGACACTGCTAAGGCAGATCATGTAACCACCTGGCCCAGAAGTATGCCTATACTATACCTGCAACAATGTATTTCCACACCTGCAAGGACATGCTATCCTGGGCACAGCTAAGAGCTCAGACAAGGGCTACACAGCAAGGTTCCTACAATGTTTATATTGCAAATTGAAATGAAATTGGTGGATAGGACAGTCTTAAAGAGTGTAGTGCAAATATAGGAATTTGCAGGAAGTCAAGGGGAAGAGGTTTCAGTAGGAGCAGGAAGGAATCTATTTTTGCAGACCAGCATCCATTAATTAGTGTTTTGAGAAGGACAGAGGGGAAAAGTAGCATGAAGAAGGTGTGAATAGGAATGAGGGAATGGGGATTCCAGCAAGGGTAGAAAAAGTCAAGCAGAGAGAGATAGTCTTGGATATTGCAGGCAGTGGCAGGGCAGGTGCATGGCACCACATCTAACTCCATGGCCAACAACGCACAAAATATAAGCCTAAACGGAGAGAAGAAAAACAGGCAATAATAAAAATTAAGAAAATGATGCTAATAAAGAGAAAGAAAAAAAGCAATAATGTGCTACACCACAGTGCAGCAAGGGCCCTGAATAAGTAAAAGCAGTTAGCTATGCAGTGACCACACAAAAGCAGTGTACAGGACTAAGACACATGTAGTACACAATTATATGAACTACAGGATGATATATGGGAGATACCATGTAATTTGTGTGAAGTACAATGGCTCCAGTACTAACTCCGCTAACTCAAAGCACTGTGTGAGTGCAATGGGCATTGAAGCTAGGCACACATAACCCCATTGCACAAATGAAGTGCACAGCCCTGAAGAGGATATAGGCAGGTGTCTCATACTGTTTGGCAAATGTGATGTGTGGTACAGTGTGGTAACAAGACATGTATACCCCACCTCAGAATACAAGCATAAGTACACCCATAAATTCTATGGTAACACCACACCCTGACTTCTGTCAGCTGATGTGCATCATTACCTGACAGCACAACATTCATATGCCAGTTGTATACTAGGTAACTATATATATATATATATATATATATATATATATATATGGCACAAGCATGGATGGTGGAACGGGCAGTGGAATAGTAAGTCTACAAGGGCTTTGTGTATTAACAGCATGTTGGACAAATAGGTACATGGCATTAAACACCAACTGCACGAGTGTCAAAATGGACTCCTACATTCTTAATGGCAATGTTACACAATCACAGTCCGTTATGAAGTTCCCAGTCACTGACATGAATCCCTTGTTGTAGAGGGGTAAGTAACACAGTTACACATGCAGTTACAAATTATAAAAAAAATTAAAGCAAAGCTGTAAGCAATTGTGAAATGAATTAGAAACATTGTAAACAAGGTCAGTGAAGCAGATGATTCAGAGATATCCAAGCATAACACTAATCCCATATACATATTCCCACACCTGGGCAGGCAGGCGTTCATTCCTCCTTTGGCATATCAGACAACTCCCCTGTATCTTGCCAGGTACAGAAGAACAGAAAAAAATATGAAAAAACACAGCATGTCAATGACTATCAATAGCAGCATATAGTAGTACAGCAATGCCCAATTATCATGTACATACACACATACAGATATTTCAAGCATTGGCATTGATGCCCTTCTAACCTGCCGATACAACAAAACACTTGTTTCCATAATAAGCATCCAGGCTGTTCTTAAAAAATATCTAAACTAGTGCTTTCTTTAATGTAATCTGTAGTCTATTCCATGCATCAGCTGCTCTCTCAGAGAAGTAATTCGTACACTTCTCATTCCTATCGAATCTCCTGCATAGGTTGTCTGATGACTGGCTACTACTTTTTGATAACCCTGAGCAGTCCTACAGGTAGTTCTCTCTAAATGCCCAATATACCTAAATAAGGTTTTCTCTTAAATATCTATATGAGACACTGTACAATGTAGTCATACTTACTGTAGAATTCCATCTCTCTTTCTGTCTCACTCTGTCTCTCTCTGTCTCTCTTACCTCTTCTTTCAATTGGTGAGAGACAGGGTGGCACTTCTCCAGACTGCTATGAATATGCTGGCTCTGCTCATCAGACAAGGTGATACCCATGGCACCAATCATGGTCCTGGCAAGACAGTGCCAAGCATCCAGGGAGCGCTCACAGAAGTATCACAGAAGGGACTCTTGGTGGTGTAGATGCAGGAGGAGAAGAAATATTTTTGTCCCCTCTCTGGACCAAGTGGAAACCCTTTACTTTCAGCCCATCAGGAAGACACAGCTATTTGCCAGGTTGATAATAGGAGGGAAATGGTGGCAGATTTTCTTTGAAGTACTTTGCATAAACCACTCAATGTGCATCGATGATTACCATGGCAGTTCAACATAACTCAATGCCACTGCAAATTAATGTGACCAAAACAGATGTGTGAATGGGGAGGTGAAGGTCAGAAGCACATTCTTCTAACAAGGTATAGCACATTTGCATATCTATCTAATGTACATAATGCCAACATTCTTCATATTATGGCACCAATGCACATTATGCATTATGAGCCCTGTAATAATGTAATATAAGCAACCATTATCATTATAGTGTTCATCGCACTATCAAATTTCCGTCAAATTTTCACAAACAAAGTGAGTGGCTTTCCAGAACTTACTACAATGCTCTGCAAAGTCAAATCTTGTTCTAGATCTACTATGGTAAGGGTACAAAGGCCAGTGGCACAAGAGGATACTGAATATATATGCTTACAATTTATTTAATTGTGGGGATACTTAACAGCACCCTGTGGACAGGCAAACACAGGGGAGCTTGATATGGGGAATGAGAGCAGAAAAGCACAGATCAAGCTATCAGCTCCTGCATACATATGGTTGATGGTCAGTGAGTGGTGAAGTAACTACATTGCTGGACAGTACATACAGAGAATGTTGGATTACATAACCCCTTATGCAGTTGTTCAGCTAACATATACAGATATTGGGTTCAGCTGAGAGGAAGCAGACCAAATAACTGAAGTGATTCAGGATGTGCATGTGTGTGTGTGTGTGTGTGTGTGTGTGTGTGTGTGTGTGTGTGTGTGTGTGTGTTTGGACCACTTGCTGATGTTTCTTGGTTGGACACAGGTCAGTCTAGGCACATGACAGAGTATATACTGCACCACAGTCTGTCACCAGGCTCTCTCTCCTCTCTCCTGGACCACTTTAGGGACATGTCCTGTAAGAGATGCATGACATTTGTTACAGCCACCACTGCCACATGGGTGCAGTAGCAGTAGAACTGATGCCCCACATCATTGTGCCCAGCAACTGACCATAGATGCATTTCCCCATGTATAGGAATGTAAATGGCATCAAAGCAGTATAAGTAACTTGAAAAGTTCTGCGTTTTAGAGACTGACACGTTACTGCAGGCTCTGTGTGAACATGGATGGCAGATTCTCAGCACTGGCAATACTAACTAGGAAGTGTGTGGGGGGTGGTTGCAAATATCAGTGCTGCAGGTAGCCAGAACAGATCTGCTCAACAGGCCCAAAGCAGGGGAGATTGCTTGTGCATGCCTACATAAACGCCCAACAGACTGTATGGAATGGAATGGAATGGCCACAGATGGGAGTCTGACATTACAGAACACCCTCACCAACATGGTGTCCCTTTCAGTGGACAGAGAAAGGACTTGATACTTGGTGGAAGCCAGGATGTAGGGGCTAAACTAGTTGCAGAATCACATGTTTCTGTCAGGGATACATCACGTGTCACACTAGGCAGGTCAATGATCCAGGCACAGGCAGATGCCACCAATACCACAACAGAGGTGATGGCTGCACTGTATGGCACTCACCATTACATATGTGAATGCATGCAATGCCTGAGTCATCTACTCAGTCTTTTGGACGGGCAGTTGGGAGTGATTGCTGCCTCCATAGGGTCTTCTGCCTCTACAAGCCACAGCTGATGCCATTCTTGTGGCCACTGTTCTTCTGCATCCTCTGCAGGTAGTCCCAGGGTAGGTACATCAAGGTCACATACTGACACCTTTTCCATGTCCGTACTTGTGGTAGCACAAAGCCCCACCCATGTACAGACATAGCCTACATGGTGGCCATTTACAGGACATAGACAGGCAGTCACAGCCATAGTCATACAGTTCCACATTATCCTTTCCAGCTGGCATCTGTGGCAGTGTCATTGTTATTTTGTTTTTACTTACCTGGTTTGTCTGACTGGGTTTACTCAAAAACATTTTCAGTGAACATATTACAAACATTTTTAAAGATATGTTCAGTAATATACATTAATAAACATTAAATAATATACAATAACAATTATACATATATTTGATAATTAGATCACATTCATATAAAAAGAGCCAACTATAACAGTACAAAAAAGTGTTATGCATTAGTAGATGCTGAACAGTGAACATTTGAAGAGGTTAATTACTGAGTTCATCAGCTAGATAATAGATCATGTGATTAGTGCTGCCTCCATAGGGTGATTGAGGTGAGGCAATAAACTAGGTATTATATGCTTCTATTTTTATTTATTTGTCCTTCGATAACTGGGAACGTCCGACTGAGCTAACGGCTAATTTTCAAAGGAGGCCCAGGGAGAAAAGCTCCACAACAGATTCAAACTATTTAAATAGTAACTAAATAATTATATACAAGACGAGGAAAGTTTGACAACAGATTAAGTAGTTGGGGAGGAAGGCTCCACAAAAACATACATAAAAACATTTTGCAATACCTGAGAAGTAATTATATACAAGGGGAGAAAATCCTCACAGCAGATAAAAAGAGATGAAAACAAACATTTATTTGTTTATTTATTTATTGGCATTTGTTAACTGGGTTAGTCCAGATGGGCCAGAAGCCAATTTTCAGTGGAGACCCAAGGTGAAAAGCTCCAGTTACAGACAATTACAGTACATAAAATTTACACTCCAAGATAAAGAAATTGAACTACATAGGGTTTGGAAATATAGAAGTAAAATGCATACACATAATAATAAACAAGTAGTAATGAATTCTTTTTTTTTTTTTTTTTTTTTTTTTTTTTTTAGTAAAATATATACAGCAAGCAGAGAGATTGGGTTCACCAGATATATTTCTAGTAGGGTAATTAGAGACAGGCAAACAATATATACATATATACATGTGGTGTAGCAGTAAACCATAAGGATGTAGCCTCTTGGTAGAGTATATGTGTAAGGTGAGAAAAAGCAAGAGGTGGTAGAGAAGGATGTCTGAGGAGTAGAAGAGAACAGAAGAACATAAACACAGAAAATACAACAGTATAGTGGAATTAGGTAGGGTCCTGACAGGTATAAGTCTTGGTGTTGAGTAGGTAAAGTCTGAGTTTTTTTAAAAGTGTATATGGTGGGTAATAGAACAAAAGTATGTTGGGAGTTTATTCCAAGCTTGGGCAACAGTGCATTTATATAGTAGTTTACTGACATTTTTTTTGCTTGGTAAATATCTATGAGTTGCTGGTTCGAGGTGTGGAGAGTACAAGTAGGGGTGTAAGAGGGTACCAGGGTGGAGAGGGCTGGAAAAGTAGATGGTTTGTATAATATAGAGTGTGTGATTTGAAACTGTGATAGAATGAGTTGCTGGGGGAGTTGCAGCCATTGGAGAGAGTTGAGTGCAAGGCAATGGTGAGAGTTATAAGGAGAGTTGGTGACAGATCTAGCTATTTTATTGCTTGCTTGTTGCAGTTTGGCCAAGGTTGTGGACTGAAATTTAGTTAGGACTGGGAGGCATAGAGAAGGGAGGGGAGGAGGAAAGCCTGTGCCAGGGAGAGTCTAGTGTTAGAAATTAGACATTTTCTGTTGCGATAAAGCAAACCAAGTTTTTGGTGAGGTTTTTTTATACTTTCAAGGATATTTAAGTTAAATTTAAGTTAATCATCAATGATAGTACCTAGGAGCTTAGTGTGGGGTTTAGGTTGTATGATGATGTTATTGGAGGATGTGATGACAAAGATGGATTTATGATGAGATAGAGAACGAGGGCGGAAAAGCAAGAGTTTAGTTTTTTGGGGTTTGAGATGAGTTGATTATCAGACAGGCACTTTTCAATGGGTAGAAAGGCATCTTGGGTATGAGCATGGAGTTCTGAGATGTTGGAAATGGAGATGAGAGTGGAATCATCAGCATACTGAATTAGCGAAGATTATTTGCAGGATAGGTAAAGTTTATTACTGAGAATGTTAAACAGGAGGGGACCCAAGATGGACCCTTGGGGTTCACCGGATGTGACTTGAAGGGAGGGGGGAGCAGGAGGAGCGCCACCTGACAGGCTGTTGCCTATAAGAGAAATAACTAGTGAACCAGGCAAAGGAGGGAGCAGATAGATCGAGGTTAGCAAGTTTAGATAAAAGTATAGGGTGAGAGACAGTGTCAAAAGCTTTGGAGACGTCAAGGAAAAGACAGGATATAAGCTGGTTGTTATCACAGGCCTCGGCTACAGTATGAGTAAATGATAAGAGGGCAGTAGCTGTGCTGTGGTTTGGCCAGAAGCCATGTTGAGTGGGTGTGAGAAGGTTTTTCTGAAGGAGAAAGTTTAGTAACTGTGTACGAATGCATTTTTTGAGTATTTTAGAGAGAGGGGAAAGGATGGGAAAGGGTCTATAGTTAGCTGGGTCAGTTGAATTTCCCCCTTTATGCAGGGGATAGTGAAAAAGGATTTCCAAATGACAAGCACTGTTGCTTCTTGAATGGATCTATGGATTAGAAGGGATACAGGATAGGCTAAGATTCAGCAGCTAGTTTGTGGAAGATAGGTGGGAGATTATCTGAGGAGGGGGAGCAGGATTTGAGCTTAAACAGAAGTGATTTCACATAGGAAGTAGAAACAGGTTGAATGGTGAAGAGGTTTTTAAGTGAGTTGGAAGGGGTAGGGGGGTATTTGTGTTGTGGTTAATGAATGTGAGTTTTTGGACCATGTCAATGAAGTGTTTATTGAGTAGAGTAGCAGTTTCTTGAGGAGTGTTATTTGGGAAAGGAGAGGGATTGGAAGGGCATCCTGGCTGGACAATTTTGTTAAAGTAGTCCAGAATTTATGTGGGTTGGATTTGCTGTTGATATGGGGAGAGTTATAGTAGGATTTTTTATCATTATTGATTTGTTTTTTTGACAAGGTTCCAGAGTTCTTTGTAGTTTTGTAAGGGGGTGGTTCTTTGGTTTTAACCCTGGATTTCCAAGCACTAACTCATTTGTGCATAAGAGATCTAGTTTCCTTAGAAAGTCAGGGAGCATAAGATCCTTTGATTCTAATTCTCCTGGAGGGAGCAAGGGAGTTGAGGGTATCTAGGAAAATGTGATTAAATTTAAGCACACTGCTTCATCGAGAGGGATCTGCCTGAGGAAGGACCAGTCAGTGCTAGATAGTATGGAGTTAAACAGGTTGGCATTACAATTAGAGAGTTTATGACAGTCTCTATAAGAGTATGATTTGGGTGGTTGGGCAGAGTGTCTTAGGATGGAGGTAGGAAGATGGTCGCTTAAGGAGTCTGGTAAGGTAGTTGGACTGTGATAGAGGTTAGGGGAGTTAGTGAGGATCCAATCGATAGTAGAGTTAGAAGAAGACATTTTCTGCAAGTGGGTGGGGGGGGTGTTACCAGCTGGTGGAATCCATGTAAGTTGATACTAATTTGTGGAGAGTCAGTTGTAAGTTTGACCAGTCAATGTTGACATCTCCGAGGATGATATTTTCATAGGGTACGTTGTGGGAAAACCAGAATAGGATATTTTCTAGGGTTGGAATATTATTTCCAGGGGGCACATTTCTTGTGTGGGTTTAGGTAACAATTCAGGATGATTAGTTCAGCTGGGTGGAAGTCAGGAATAGAGATGGTGATAGGTGAGAGATTAAAGCCTTCAGAGTAGAGGATGGCAACGCTACGGGATCTATTGGAGCTGTAAATATTATAGCTAGATGAAATACATTTACAGAAATATTACCAGGATAAATTGCAACCAAGAATACAATACGTACTGCAAGTAGGCAGTCACACTGCAGAAGTGGATAGCCTGTGTCAAGTAAACTAATACAGAGTTATTCAAAATACCAACTATATTTCTAATAATAATAATAATTTTATGGAAAGCTGAAGATAACAGTGGTATTTATTCTGGAGATATACAAGGAGCAGAAACACTCATTTGACAGGCTTTTTGTTGTGTTTTAAATGAGTTTGCATTCTGAACAGACTTTAGTGGTATTGGGATGTGGTTCCACAGTTTAGCCACACACAGTATGGCAGAAAATGTTAATGTTATAGTTAAGGGCTGAAGTGTAAATCAGGCTAAGAGTTAATCATATATATTACTGTAATAAGGATTGTATCAAAAGTATAGAGGTGGGGGTGAACAGTGTTGCAAAATACTGTATATAGCTGGTAAATATTAGTAAAACTATTCAGGTATAAGTGAAGACTGGTTGTGAGGCATAGGATTCTGAATGTAAAGAAATGGTTTGATGATATGGAAACATTGGAATCTGTCCTGGAGATGTATAGGAACAGATTCCATGATCTAATAGGTGAAGTTTTAGTTGTGGTTTAAATGAGTTTGCATTTTCAGTGATAGTGGGATATGGTTCCACAATTTAGCCACACTGTGTGAATATAGAGTTACTTGCAATATTAGATGATTTGGTTTTAGTGGTTAGTGATTTTTTTTTTTTCTAGACTATAAAATTCTTCTTGTTGAGTAGTGTTGTATTAAGGTGATAAAGGACGGGCAATTTTCTTGCTTATGTTACCTGAGACACAGCTATATCACTTGGTTTTCTAACCAATTTAATTCTGTAAGGGCTATGGAATGGTATGTCCTGTTATAGTTTAATGTAAATTTGGCTGTTTTATTATAATATTGCTCAAGTTCTGACAGTTGTGAGACTTGAAGGTTAGTGAATATTGCAAGAAGAGATGAAAGTAAGAAAGCAGAGAGGCTGTGTGTCTTTTGACTATGTCAGTGAGGCAGGTTCTTACTGAGTTTAATTTATTCAAATCTTTTGGGTTTCTGATACCATTATGGGAAAGAACCCCATTCCTAAATCAGGGTATAATTAAAGTTCATGAAATTAGTATTGTTTCAATCTCTGATGTTACCAAAAGTGCTCTTCACAGCATCCGCAATGTGCCCAGAATCATTCCTCCTGCAATTCATACAGTTACATGTATAGGAAGCATATCTAAATACAACTTTAGATTCTTTTTTATTAGACCCATTGTTCCTACTGCTATTGGAACTGCCTGGGTATCTTTCTTCTGCATTGCTCTCATTTCTGCCTGCAAATCCTAATATTTTATGACTTTGTGTACCTGTATGTGAGACACTGTAATTGCTAAGCGGAAGAGTAGCTGGTTCAACCAGCACCCTGGACCAGTACTATGAACCAGCACCCTACCCCCTCAGCTCTTCAAGAACATTTGCTACAGTTTAGACCGCACACAGAGCACTGTAGTGCTCAGGTTTTACCACAAATGCAACACCGGCTTTAAAAAGCCAGTATTGCAATAAAGATTGCTCAGGATCGGCTGATTGTGCCCCTCAACACTTTGAACTTGAGGCAGTTGCTCCTCTCGCCCCACCCTAACTATGCTACTGTAGCTAGATGAAACAATTTTAATCATCAACGCTACTTTAGTCTTTTTTTCATGGATTGCTATGTCTGAATTTCTCTCATCTATTTTTTGAACTGTACACTTCATCATTCTCAAAAATGCTTTCTGGTTCATGTTTCCAATTCTTCTTAACCACTCTTATAGTGTAGTGTTTGCAAAATCCCCACTGCAATAGTCTTGCCACATTATTGTGCCTTTCAGTGTACAGGCCCTCTGCCATGAGTATATCACACCCCAGCAACAAGGTGTGTGACTGTTTACAATTCTTTTTTACACAACCTACATTTGTCTGTTTCTCCCACGTGTTCAATGGACTTTGTAAATCAACATGTACATAGTCCACTTTCCTAGGGTTATCATAATTAAATTTTCTTTTGGTTTGAACTTACCTCTCCTCAACCATTCATACATCAAATCCTGCTCATCATGAGGTTGTTCCAGGAGATCACTCTACATGCCACTATATTTATGCCTTTTCCACATTCCTTTCCTACTCATTTAATCATTCTCCTTATATTCTTTCTTTTTATTTGGCACATTCAGTTTCTGCCTGATTTGTATCTCTTGGATTGATTTCCATTCCCACTTGGCATCAGAATGCTTCTGCTAAACTAAGCAGACACGTTATCTTTGACTTCCTCTATGTTTTAAAACTTTCACTATGTTTGGATCTGATGAGGTTAGCAGATATGTATGTAGTCCCATGACTGAAGATCTATACATGTAATCAGTTTCGAGGAGGCCCATACATCCTTCAAAAAGTGGAATATATAATCTTGGTTTAAACTGATTTTTATACATCATTTTATACATCATTTGATAAGTGTGAAACATTTTTCTTGTTTTTCTCTCTAACTGATCCAATACCTTTTGGGGCCAGTCAATTCCACCAAAATCGTAACTTAAACCAGAAAGAGGAAGAAGAAATTGATTTATAGGTTGGATTTTATTCCTAGCTGTCAAGTTTTTTTTTTCAATATTACTTTTTGTAGTCTGAAGTAATCCTTACTGAGTTTTATTTGCATTTGTCCATGCTTTACTGCCAATCCTTTATCAGTTCCCAAATATTTCTACATCCCTTCCTGTTCAAGTTCCTTTATATCACATTCCAATCCCAGACTGATATTTTCTTAGTACTGCAACTTTACTGCTTTAAACATTGCTTTTGCACATTTATCAAGACCAAATGTCATTCTTATATGATCGGAAAAAATTTTAATCACCTGCAGTTGTGCTTTCAACTCCTCATCTGATGAACTGTACAGTTTTAAGTCATCCATAAAAAGTAGATGAGAAGTCTTTAAGCAAGGTTGTTTTCTGAAAGGCAAATTGTAACAAAGACCTAATCTGTTAAGTAAACAGCTTAATGGGTTAAGGGCAAGACAAAACAACATAGGCGACAAATAATCACTCTGAAATATGACCCTTTGAATTTTTATCCTTGGAATAATGATTAGCCCTTTGTCAAGACTTAATTACAGAGTGGTTTGCCTCTGTTTCATGGCCTCTGTAATGTAGTTAATCAATGTCGGGTGTATCTTATACATCTGTAGGCACTTCATTATCGATGAATGTGGGATGCTGTGAAATCCCTCTTTGTAATCTATCCATACCATACTTAGATTCCTCTCCTTTTTACAGTTCTCTGTTGTGGCTTTATTTAGCAACAAATGATCCTTCACTCCATATGACTTTATTTGTAGCCCTTTTGTTCTACTGCCATGACTGAGTTTTCTTCTAAATGACTAGAAACTCTGTCTTCATCAGTTCCTTCCAATATATAGTTGGTACATAACTGGAAGGTGGGTTATTGGTCTATAGTTTTTAGGATGTCTTTCAGGTTCATTCTTTAGGGAGGAGTGTTGTTTTACTTTTGTTAACCATGTTGCTGTCTGTTTAGGATGTGCTTATAAGACATTCTTACTGAAGGCTAAATTTCTGTGTAAGGATGTTAATACTTTTAGCCAGAAGGTAGGTACCACCTCTGGGCCTGGAGTTTTCCATTTAGGAGCTTTGCTTAATTTTGTTTCAGTTTCCCTATCCATTACTTCATCCCTTTTCATATCCTGTACATTTTATTTATTTATTTATATTATTTTATTTATTTTGACATTTGTTGACCATATTAGTCCAACTGGGCAGATGCCCCTTTTCAGTGGAGACCCAAGGAGAAAAGCTCCATAATTATACATACATGATATAGACAGAGGAATACCATAAATCACAATACAATTACTATCTATACTAATTACAATACAATTATTATAGGTTCATAGGTTCATACTAGGCTATCTGCCCTAGGGCATTTATAAGCCTAGCCAGAGTATGTTTGGCTTTTGCCAACCATTTTAAATTAATTTTGCTATGCCCTTTTTCGAGGTTAGTATACTGTGCCTCTGTCTAACAGTGACACAGAAGTGATACTCGGGGTAAACCTATGATCTCCCATCCACTCATCAAGATTCCTCTTGAAGAGAGTCAATGAGGGACTCTGCCTAACCTGGACTGGGATTTTATTCCATAGTGAAGGGAGCCTCTGGGTTATGAATCTGTCCCTCCAGCATGTCCTATTTATTTCAGTGCTGAGGTTCAAGTCTCGACCGTGTAGCTCGATGGGATTTGGATTTTTTGAAGTGCAGCATGTCCCTTAATTCCGGGTTGGACATGGCCTTATACGTCAGGCACAGGTCACCTCTGAGCAGTCGGTATGCCACTGAGTAGAGCTGGAGTTTCTTTAATCGGGCAGCATATGGCATCTGTTTGAGCCCTTTGATCCTCTTGGTGAGGTACTTTTGGGGTCTTTCCAGTTGCTGCAGGTGTTTGGTAAGGTACATCCCAAAGGGGCATTGTACTCGATTATGGGCCTGATGAGGGATGAGTAAAGAGGCACGATGACCTCCCCTAATCTAGATGTGAATCCCTTCATGATTAGGTGGGCTATATAAAATGTTTTTCTAACCACTTTGGCCACGTGGTTGTCAAATGAGAGATTGCTATCAACTTGGGTCCCCAGGTCCCTAATGACTTCTTCTGTACTTAATGGATTACCACCTATGTGGTAATTTGTGGGCACTTTGTTTTTGCCAAAGGGGATGACTATACACTTTTTGGCATTTAGCTTGAGGCCATGGCTCTGGCACCAGTTGTCTGTAATATACTCATAAGAAAATGTAGGGATCCTTACACGTTTTGAGGATTCAAATAAACCATACGATTAAATAGTTACATTCCATACAGAAACATCACATGATTGCAAATAGCATGAAGTAAGATCAACAAGATCAACACAGAATATGACAACATATCAGAAGCTAAGAAGAAAGTCATATGACCTATTTTATAGAAATAGGTGGAAGGTTTATAAAGAATTAAGGTGCAGAGTAGAAAGAATGCAAGGAGACGTACATTAGGTTGGCCAGTACACAAGCAGGTCCAGGAGTTTAATATGGTGTCTTTTAATGTTTTTTGAAACAATAAGTATCAAGAATCAGTCTAATATGTAGGGGCAGTTTATTCCAGGCTTTGGCAAATGAGTGATTATAGAGAAGTTTGCCAGTGTTTTTATTGGGTTTATATATCATAACGAGGAGTTGAACAGAGCTATGGAGTGTCCGATTAGGAGTGTAGAGAGAGATGAGTGTTGCCAGAGCAGGACAAGAATTGGGTTGTTTAAGGATATGAGCTAGGTGTAGCTGAGTCAGAAGAAGCTGTTTTTGCAATTCGGGCCACTAAAGTTTTTTTTAGGAATAGGCAATGGTGTGAGCGATAGGGTTTATTTGATGTGTATCAAGTGACTTTATTATAAGTGAGTTCCAGCTTGTTCAAGAGATTAGCTTGTAAGTTAGTGAGAACTGGGGCGGCATATAAAAGGGTGGGTAGGAGATAGACCAGTGAAAGAGAGAGTTTAGATTCATTTGTGAGGAATGTTTTTGTGTCTGTAGAGGAGGCCTAATTTTTGATGAGTCTTGTTAATGCAGTGTTGTATGTGTAGACCAAATTTTAATTGGTCATCTATTATTACCCCTAGTAATTTAGTATGGTTTTCTACCTTGATAGGTGTGTTGTTGAGGGAAGAGACAGTGAAGCTATCTTTTAGGTGTTATAGAGATTTTGGGAGGAAAAGGAGAAGTTTGGTTTCTTTAGGGTTGAGAAGGAGCTGGTTGGAAGTTAGCTATTTTTCTACAGAGTGAAAAGATTCCTGAGTGAGGGAGAGAAGGTTATAGAGATTGTCAGTGCTGGAAATAACTGTGGAGTCATCAGCATGCTGAATTAAGTAAGAGTGTGGACAGGTTGTGTATAAGTTGTTAGTGAAAATGTTGAATAGTAGGGGTCCTAGAATGGAGCCTTGGGGAACCCCAGTATGAATGGGAAGGAAGGGGGAGAATGCAGAGAACCATTTAACAGACTGTAGTCTGTTTGAGAGGTAGCTTGCAAACTAGTGTAGAGTAGAGTTAGATTACGTTAGAAAGTTTAGACAGAAGAAGGTTGTGGGAGATAGTTTCAAACGCCTTTGAGAGCTCAAGGAATAGACAGGAGACAGATTCATTATTGTCTCTGGAATTAGAGATAGTCTGAGTGAAAGATACTAGTGCAGTGGAAGTACTGTGAAATGGGCAAAAAACATGTTGGGTAGGGGTTAGGAGATTTTCTTGCAGAAGATGTTTAAGGAGCTGTTTATCGATGCACTTCTCAAGAATCAGAGGGGGGGAAAGAATGGCTATGGGCCAGAAATTGGAAGGGTCATTTGAATTACCTCCTTTGTTTTTGGGTATAACATAGACTTTTTTCCAGATGTCAGGAACAATGTTTTTTTGGATAGATCTGTTTATAAGTATGGGGGTGGGATATGCAATGTATTTTGCAGCTAGTTTAAGAAACAGAGGTGGTAAGTTATCGGCAGAATGGGAGCAAGTTTTGAGTTTGCTGAGGAGAGATTTGATATAAGCAGTGAGGACAGGCTGAAGACAGAAGGGAGCTGGTTAGGTGGATGGAGAGATGAAGGTAATGGGGTAGGTGCATGTATCTGTTTTAGTTAGTTTCTGAATTGAATCAATAAAGAAGTAATTTAGAAGTGTAGCCATATCAATGGGAGGTAAGTTAGTGGAGGGGGAGGGTGTGGAGGGGGTTCCAGGGTGTAGGAGTTTGTTAGTAGTATTCCAGAATTTTGGGGGGTTAGATTTGTGGTTATTTTGTGGTTTTAGGTAAAAGTGTCTGTTATCTTTGTTGATTTGATTTTTAGTTAAGTTACGAAGTTCTCTGTATGATTGTAGATTGGAAGGAGATTTGTTTTTCTTCCAGTTTTTATTCTTTTGTACATGAGGGAGGCAGGTGTTTTCAGTTAACCAAGGTACAAAGTTAGATTTTATTCTAGTTTACCAGACAGGGGCAAGGGAGTTAAGAATGTTTATGAAGATGCTGTTAAATTTTAGTATGCATCTTCTAGGGAGAGGTCATACAGAAAATACCAGTTGATAAAGGATAGTAAAGGGTTGAAGGTCTCTTAGTTGAAGTTAGAAAGTTTGTGATAGTCTCTGTAATAGGTGGTATTAGTATGTTTGTTCAGACGAGTGAGTGAAGTCATTCATTCAGAGAAACCATAAAGATTTATGATAGAACTGGGAGAGTCTGTGGTTAAAGATTTCAGTATAATAGTTTTATAGGCAATAGATTGTCCTCTACCTCTGATCAATGATTAATTTTTACATACCTACACTTCAGATATCCTTTACTCAACTGTATTTTCTTGTGCCTGAATTTATCTCCTCAACCACATAACGTGAACTTTGATCTTAATCTTACTGTAACCTACTTAAGTTAGTTAAGACAATCTGTATTCTGTTGGGACATTTTGATTTGTTTGTGTTTTGTTCTCTGTTAAAAAGTTTGATCTACTTAGTTAAGTAGTCTTCATGTATTGTCGTAGTCTATTAGTGGAGCTTTTCTCCTCGGGCCTCTGCTGAAAATGGACATGTATCCAGCCAGACTAGCCCGGTTAACAAATGTAAAATAAATAAATAAAATAAAATAAATAAATTGTGAGATCCAAGAAAGAATGTGTTTAAGTGTAGGGATGCTTTTTCCTGGAGGAATATAGATGGAAGCAATAACAATTTTTTGTGACTATTCAAGTTGCAGGTAGTTAGGAGGACCTCTGTTGGGTGGAAATTTGGAGGAGACAGAGATAATGGATAGAGGGAGAGTAGTTCTGAGTACAATGTTGCTACACCTCCCCCTTTTTATTTGCGTCTATCCAGGCAGATGACCTGTGGGGGTACCCAGGGGGTAAGATTTCACTGTGAGATATGTGGAGTTTTAGCCAGGTCTCTGAGAGGGTCAGGATGCCAGGGGAGTGGACAAATACCCAGGAATGTAGTTCAGTAACTTTGTTTAGTATACTTTGAATATTGAGAGATAGTATGATTAAGTCTATGTTGAATAAAGAGGAGTTGGTTTAAGGGGAGTTGGTTTGAGGAGGGGAAAGTAAAGGTGGAAGGGAGAGGTGGTAACAATAGCTCTGGGGTTGGGGTGTATATCACCTGAGAGAAGAATTTTTAATGCAGGCAATTTTAGTGAGGTAAATTTCAGGATTATAAGGGCATGCTTCAGCTTAGTCTTGGGAGGTAGAGAGGGCTATTGAAATATTTTTAATTTGTGGAGGAAGGTTTCATTGTGGTTGTATAATGTAGGAGCAATATGAACTGTGGAGGTTGTTGACAGATGTGTGTGTGAAGAGATAAGATTAGGGATGGCTACCTGAAAGAAAGGCTGTTATGATAGGCAGTAGAGATAGGAAGAAGATACAAAAACGGTAGTGGTGATGAGGAGATGTATCATGTCATGTAGTAGAGCAAGGCTGGAGGGCGGATACATTGGGAAAAAGAAGTGTGTCTTATTGGATGGAGTATATGTTAGGGAGGTCTGGGAAAGCCAATCCTTAGGACTTTTTGTGTAAGATAATGGAAATGGGGGATGGCGGGAGAGTTGGGAGGGGCACGGGGAAGCAGAGCGTGGCTACTGCGAGTTCTCAGCATACACAAAAAACTATTACCCTCCCTGAGAATAGCCAGGAAGATGCAGAGATGCTTCTGCCAAAAACACTTTTACTCTTCAAATTAGAGATTAAAACTCTTTTCTATTACTTCCAGAGATGTTGATAATTGAACGAAATAAACAAACACTAGGAATAAGCTTGGGTGCAGCAAGTGGCCTTTGAAAATAATCAGGGGGTTATAATGCAAGCATATATAAGGGATGAGTGGTGCATTAACATATCTGAATAATGGTATTCCAGAGGGTGTGCTCCCCACTGTATATAGAATACGACACAGAAACCACTAAAATTCCCATAGCTTAAAACATACTTTGTGATTTAGGTTATTTCTTCCTAGTTCTAGTGTTTTGCTAGAAAGCAGAAAGTTCCCAGTCGCTTGGCTGATCACAGTGTTGGCTGGTTCATTCAAAAAGTTAAAGCAAGGAGGTGATTTAGATGGGAAACTAAAAATAAGAAGTGAAAGAATCAGGTGAGGGATGGTACAACACCATGAGAAATAAGACATTACAGGCAAACTAGAAGTAAAAGTATTTCTAAAGGACACACTATTAGATAATTGTACATATGGTACACAGAGATTCTAGTGAGCACTTACTAAGTTACATACTGTACAGTTACATTACCATGACCTTATAGCATCATTAACACAGCATTAAGCTCTGTGTAACTTACAGTTACTTTAAAATGAACCTATGACTTCATTAACACCGAGCTAAGCTCAGGGAGGCATTAACAAGGGCAGCATCTACATATTCACCGTAGACCACTTGCAATGGTCTAAGTTCTGTATGTGCTCATAAGCAAGCATAGAAACAATGTATTAAGCTTTGCAACTCAAAGATGAATACGCTCTGCTGCTTCTCAGTCTACAAAGGCAAACAGAGCAATAACACTGCAGTAAGTCAATGAGGGAAGTCAGAAAAACTGTTCAGCAGTTTGCAGTTAAGATGAAAAAAAAACACCATTCTGTGTGGCAGCTGTTTAGCACACTTTAAGCAGTCAGTAAAGAAAGAACAATATGTAACATCAAAATTTGCAATAACCAGAAATAACACATATTACATTGTACTAATTGTGAAGATATGTGAAGGCTGTCAGCCTAGCCAGATATAATTTTGTAGATAATTCTGTTATTTGTAAATATTAATGTAAGCCACATGCTTGTTCTCTTAAATATAAGAAAATTATGGTAAATGTTGAACTTCAAAAATGTAACCACATTGAAGTCTGCTGGAGAAAAGCTGATAAGTCAAGCATTGTATAATTCTTTGATCTCAAACTTGGAGCCGAGATGTCTGGATGAAAGAATTCTTGCTATTGTTTTGAGACCAGAGTTACTTGCTAGAATTTGCATGTATATTGTCTTTTATTACTGTAGCTTCCTGACCAGGTGCAAGATCAAAAGGGCTGTTACTCTATAGGTTTTTGTTAGCCTGGGAACCAGAGAGAAATGATGTAATCTGAAATGAGTCAGTAGTGCTGTGTTATCAATTTAAGGACAGAGAGACTCAGGGCAATTTGCAGTTGTCTTCAGAACATTCAACATCATCAGCACTGCTGTGCTCTATATGTAAGTTTATTTTAGAACTGTGTTTTCTTAGGAAATAGGAAGGTTAAACAAGTTGTTTTTTTTTTCTGTATTGATGTCAAAACTATTCTACTGTATTATTTTAAGCATTTTCCTGTGATCTCTGAACTCATGACTAGCACTGTGCAGTAAGAAGTATTGTCTTGTGTTCTTATTAGTTATTATTAAATATTTTTAAACCTTTCAACTGTGGCTGTTTTGTGTAGAGATAATTTAAGTTATATAGTACATTGCATATATATATATATATATATATATATATATATATATATAGTGATACTGCGCAAA
Source organism: Protopterus annectens (assembly GCF_019279795.1). Classification (NCBI taxonomy): domain Eukaryota; kingdom Metazoa; phylum Chordata; order Ceratodontiformes; family Protopteridae; genus Protopterus; species Protopterus annectens. The sequence continues at coordinate 926,501,460 of NC_056728.1, forward strand.
GCCACTCCAAATAAGTCTTGACTGTTCAGTTGCACTTATCATTTGGATAATAATATTGCACAGTAGAATTGGACACCCTTTGATAAGGGCCTTTTTGGTAGCTGATAAATATTAGTGGGTGGAGACAGTGATTTCTCCAGTATAGTCTGGGTAAAAGGGGCACAACTGGAGAACCTGTGCCAGCCTTCCCCAGGAATGTCTGTGTGGCTGTATATAACTCTTATCTCAAAGTGTATGTGTGTCAGCTACTTGGGCAGGGACACAAAGCACTGGTTGGACAGATGGAGGTTTTGGCTTGCCCACTAGACTGAGATCTGGATCTTAAAGCTGTGCCAGTGGGGAGTCTTATTGGGGATCTGGAGAGAAAGGGAGAAACTAGTCCCAGACTGACTGTGATCTCTGTGTACTCTTAAGGGAAATTGTACTTTACTTGTGTGTGCATTTGTTGTCCTCCCCTATGTGGACCCCCCACTGGTGTTAGTGGTGAGGATTGAGCCTCCTTGATTGCTGGGCCAGTGCACAGGCATCACACTAATAATTATAGAAAAAAGTGAACTCTACAGTGAATTTACAAGGAGAGCACACTACTCTGGGAAAATGCTCAGCAACAAGGGTATTGTTTTTCTAAAAATGGTGCCCATAACTTTAGGGTATATCCATAATGTAATAGGAAAATTGTGGGGGGGGTACCTGCATAGGTATGTGAAGAAAGTTAATAAAATAGCTATAAACTAGTGCAAGTTCTCAGTGTGCACAAAAAATTATCACCCACCCTGAAAATAACCAGGAAGATGCAGAGACTCTGAACTGGTACAGTATGGATACAAGTTCTGCTAAAAACTACTTTTACTCTTCAAATTAGAGGTTAAAACTCTTTTCTGTTACGTCCAGATGTGTCGCTAACTGAAAGAATTCAACAAACACTAGGAATAAGCTTGGCTGCAATAAGTGGCCTTTGAAAATAATCAGGGGGTTATAATACAAGCAGATATAAGGGACGAGGAGTGCACTAACAGATTAGAATAATGGTATTAGGATTGCTGGAGTTCCAGAGGGTGTGCTCCCCACTGTATATAGAACAAGGCACAGAAACCACTAAAAGTCCTGTAGCTTAAAGTACACTTTGTGATTTAAGTGCCAAAACAAAGCAAAGCTGGTCCACCACAGAGAGGTTTAAAAGTATTTAATACTAAAAATCAACAAGTATAAGCAAAATAAAAGCACAGTAAAATTTGAATTCAACTTAAAGTAACTGGATAAGAGCTTTTGACAAGAATACCTTCATCAGATCCTGTTATACTAAACTTAGCTCATCAAATTTAAACAGAGGCTTAGGCAATCTAAGTCTTCTTCCTCAGCCTCTGCCCTTTCAATAAAAGTTTTAAAGGGAACGTTCTATTTAGTCCAGGCAGTTTATCAGCTTGCAAGCCAGTGGATTTCCACAATCTCAGTCAAACTGCAGAGATCCCCCATTCTCATATCTTCAGTCAATACTTCAAGCACCATAAATTGAAACTATGGCCAGGATAATTTATAATATGCTGTGACAGAACACTGGTTTTGCTTTTTAGTCTGATGTCACTTAAATGGTGCAATACCCTCTCTTTAAAGGGTCTGTTAGGCTTACCAACATAAAAATCAGTGCATACATTACAACTAGTGACATAAATAACGTTCTTGGTATTACAGTTGGCATAAGTCTCAAGTTTGTATTCCTTCCTAATATAGGATGCTCAAAACAGTTCTTGGGTTTTAGAAGCCCACATACTTTACATTTTTTGCATGGGAATGTACCCTTTCTCTTAGTGACTGAGTCCATCTTACTTGTAGTCCTATCTTGACATAGCAGTTGTTTTAAATTCTTTCTGGTCTTAAAACAGAATCTTGGTGCATCACCCACTGTACATCAGATGTTTTCATCTGCTGTCAAGATCTTCCAGTTGTTTCTTATTATATGACATATTTGTTGCACATCATTGCAAAATGTAAGCAGAAATCTCATTCATTCTTCCTGTTGGTTCTCTATTGCTCCTTATGGGTTTATCTTCCTTCTCAATAGTGTCATAAGAAAATACAGTCTACCTTTGGTTCTTTTCACCTCCTTGGTCTCAGCAGCCCCTTTGTAAATCTCATTTACCTTGTAGCCTCTCTTACGTAGGTGGTGTACTAGCTGTTCACTTTCTTCATTATAGTTCGTCTCATTAGTGCATAACCTGAATGTTCTGAGAAACTGTCCCCTTGTAACATGGGGGAATATATGCCCCGAGTAAATGCTAGTTCTGTATAAGAGATGATTTTCCCAGCAATCCTTCCTGAATATCTGTGTGTTGAGTATACCATCTACTATTCTTTGAAGTGTAACATCATGGACGTCTGCCTTCTCTTCTGAATTGTTGAAGTCAAAGTCCAAGAATGATGTTGCTTACCTCAGATAATCAACAAAGGCTAACCACTGTTCTTCATTGCCCTCCCAAAGGAAAAATATATCATCCACAAATCTCTCATAGAACAATATATGTCTTCCATTCATTCAGATCATTGAACACATATTCCGCTTCCCATTCAACCATTACAATATTTGAGTAACTATTAGCACATGAGGTGCCTATTCCGACACCCCATTTCTGTAAATAGTATTCTTTTTCCAAAAATGTTATTCTCCAGCACCAATTCCAGTAGAAAGTTTATCTGCATGATATTTTAAAAATAACTACATCCAGACAACTCCACTACACCTGTACTCCCATTTCCCTCATGGTGTGGCCTCCCTGGTAGCATGATCTCCCTCTGTCCAACTATTCCTTTCCTCCTGTTACCCTACTTTTCACTGCAATTGAAATATTCACAGGACCAACATCCCTCCCTTCTGTAGAAACCAAATAAGAGATTGCAACTACATATGTTTCCAGTTTATCCATTGCCTTTTAGCAGTTGAGGTGTTTTATTATTTTTCTGTTAAACCACTCTGTTTCCCTTTGTTTAACTGTAAGGAAACATGCTACTTGGAATGGCAGTCACCTATACCCCATTAACAAATAAATCCTACTACTTTGTGACTTGTCTCTAGCCCTGTCTCGACTTCCCAGTGACTCTTTCTGCCTTAATTCCAACATTTCTGTCTCTTGCTAACTACTTGTCTTTTCCCCTGCCCTGTCTCTCCTCTCCCACTCTCAGGCTTTCAGGCTTTTCAGACTTTTTCTAGCTTTTAGTGTGGCTTAATACATCTTTGGTATTGCCTCCTTACGTAGCCCCTCTCTGTCCTGCCTTACACTTTCCCTAAGTCTAACATGCTCTAATTATCCCTCTACAGTCCCCACATCATAGTCTGTTTTCTTTTTTCTGTTCCTGTCCACTTCTCTCTGCCTTAAGTCAGCTTTTACCACTCTATTTGTCTGTATACCAGCTGTTCTGCACACTTGCCTTCTCTCCTTGCATAAGTGATTTTTTTTAGTTTATCTCAAGCAAATCCAGGCCCACTTTCCCAAAATCCTCACTATCCCCACCCACTCACTCTAATCTACTCATCCACCCCACCCACTCAACATGCACATACTCTTCATCATTATTACAAATATTCTGCTTGTCCTCTTTCTTTACCTCTCCTACACCTGCACGTCACTACACCGTTACCAGGTCAGACATTACCCCTCACCTACATTACCACTACCCACATACCATTCACAATTATGTGCTTATAGTAGCATTAACCCTCAACTCTTCATTCACACAACCTCTCCACTCTTACCTCTCAAACAGCTACACACACATCACCTAACTTCCACAGCCTCTAAAATTCACAAACTAACAATCAAACTTACACTAAAACACCTGCTCCTACACTCTTTCACACAAATTAAACTCCAAGCTGACATCCATCCTAACCCAGGTCCCAATGAACCTAAGCCTCAACAAACACTATCTTTCTCCTGTCCCTCTCTTACCAGCTGTATCCATTCCAACGCACATCCCCATCCCTACCCCCTTTTCAAAATGTCTCTAACTCAGATCTGCTCCTTCTAAATCTCAACTTCCAAAGCATCTTAAATAAAACCAGTGAATTCCATGCTACCCTAGCAACCTACTGACCAGACATAGCTGTAATAACTGAAACCTGGTTAAAGTCCCACATTAAAGACTGTGAAATTCTCACAACAGCCTACAGCATTATAAGGCTAGACATAGTTAACAAAAGGGGAGGGGGAGTTGCTGTTATGTTAAATATACCCTCAAAGTCACACAGCCAACATGCATCCCCCGATCTCCCCAACTCTGAACTACTGACCACATGCCTTGAAATTAACCCAAACAAATCTATAATTATTATAGCTGCCTACGTACCCCCGGCAATAACCTTCCCCTCATTGAATATCTTCTAAACTGGGCAGCAACCAAATTCTCCCAAGAAACAATTGTGCTTGGTGACTTTAACCTGGATTGGCACACCTGCACATCAACTACTCCATCTAATTTTATTAATCTCTTCAACTTCACCCAAACAATAATCTGTCCAATCCATATAGACAAACACTCTAACAAGCAGTCAACATTAGACTGGATCTTAACTAACAAGCCTGACCTCAGTTACCTAGCTGGGTGCCTACCTGACTCACTCAGTGATCACTCTCCAACCTTCTTTTTTAGAAAGTGAGTCCGTACACAAAGTAACATCATCTATAAATATATCAGTAAAAAGAAAAAGTTCTCCCCTACTAATTTTAACCTCCTACTCCAACAATGTAACCAGACTCCACTCAAACACTTACAGCTGCTGTTCACTACTTTAATGAAACCTTCCTTAAAATACTAAACAGTCTAGCCCCACTAGAAAGGTACGTACCAAAACCAAGCCCCTCCCATGGCTAACCAATGACACCAAACTACTAATGAAGAGTAGAGATAAAGCCTGGTCAATATAGCATAGCTCCAAAGACAAAATTGACCTCTTAACTTATCAACAATTAAGAAACCTAACAAAAAAGCAGATAAAAAAGACAAACAAACATACTTCCTATCCTGGCAACAAAAACACCTAAACAATTTCCCAAAATTTTGGCAATCCATCAATCACCTCATAAACCCTTGTCATACCTCTACCCCTCCCCATGTCACCTCAAACAACCTTGGCCCTATTTCATCTCAATTCAGCTCTTACTTCATAAACACTGTCACCTCCCTACTAAACAACCAAACAACCCAGACACTCTCTGTTCCCACCCCTGCCCCTGATATTCATAACCCCTTCTCTTTCACATCCATGCAAACTAACTATATAAAGATTCTCTTAACCAAACTCAAACCTGGCTGCGCAGCGGCAGACAAACTCCCAAATGAGTTTCCAAAACTTGCCGCCCCTTCCATATCTTACCCCATTTCTATCCTGATTAACCAGTCTATCAAGGAACAATATTTTCCACTTCTTTGGAAAATATATCACATCGTACCACTCCACAAAGGTGGACCCTCCAAAGAAATAACTAACTATCAACCAATAACCATCCTGTCCCCCCTTGCAAAAATACTAGAAAAATGTATCCATACCCAACTCATTAACTACTTCCTTAACAATAACCTCCAGTCCAGCACCCAGCATGGCTTTAAACCTAAGTATAGTACCAGCACTTCTCTCCTAAATTTCACTTACACCATCCATCATCTCCTGAATGAAGGCCAGTTTGTTTCTTTCATCTTTCTCAATATGTCGAAAGCCTTCGACACCGTATTCCACCAACTACTACTCAGTAAACTATCATTGTATGGCCTCAGTCCTACATTACTAGCCTGGTTCCATAGCCATCTTTCCATTCATCAAAAGGCTACAAAATGGAAAAACTCTCTTTCCCCACCTGCTCTCCATCTCCATAGGTGTACCCCAATGATCTATACTCATCCCACTTCTCTTTACCATATTCACAAATGACCTTACTTCAGCTATTCAGCTAGCCTTGATTGTACAGTATGCTGATAATGCTACTCTTATCTGCTCTGCCCCAACACCCCAAGAACTCCAACTAAAAATGCAATCATCTTTTCAGGGCATTGACTCATACCTCTCCCAACACCAACTAATTTTACATCCCAGCAAAACCAAAATCATAGTCTTCAAAAATATAAAAAGAACAAACCTCCTCAGCCCCTTTTCTCACTCACTTCAGCAGATGGAACCAAAATAGTTCCCACAAAACACACCAAACTCGTAGGTGTGACCAGAGGTGAGAACCTCAAATATGATACACTCATTGCTCAAACTATCAAAACAGTCCACATCAAATTAGACACACTATACAGGGCCAAACCATACCTTTCTCCCAATGCCAGACTAGCTACTGCATGCACACACCTGCTATTCACCCTCCTGTATGCCTCCCCCATATTCACTAATCTCAGAAAACCAGACCTCAACAACCTAGAATCATGCTACAACAAGATAGCTAAATATGCTGCCAGTCATCCACACAGAACTCACCACTGTTTAGTTCTCACACAGCTAAACCTAACCTTTTATCACTTAACCATCTAACATTAGCCCACAAAATAATCCATTCCCCCAGTAACTTCCCTGCAATCTCCCACCTAGTTCAACCTAGTAATAATCTCAGATCTCTCAGATCTTCTAACAAACTCTTACTCAAGGTCTCCAACTCCCACAACTATCATGGCGACTCCCCTACTCACACAAAATAGCCACTGGAACAGTCTTCCAGAGACAATAACAAAAAACCCAACTCATTATCAGTTCAAAACACTCATAAAGGAACATCTGACTAATCACTGGCTGTGTCCTTGCTACTCCCCTGGATAACTACTAACCACTTCTATATCTGCTCTCAACATAACTACTGTTCTCTGTTGTATTATTTGTCCTGTATTAAAAAAAATAGCACAGTACTGGATAAGTGCAATTGCATGTCTGTACTATTACCTGTATTTGCTCTAACAATCATAATTTATAAATGCCTGTATTGTTTGAATCATTTATATATGTAATATTATGGAGCTTTTCTCCCCGGGTCTCTGCTGAAAATGGGCCCCTGGCCCAGTCAGACACTACCCGGTAAACAAATGTAACAAATAAAAATAAAAATAAATCATGTTCTTAATAAACATTTTCTTTCCAGTCAGAAATTTTTGTATGGCTTCAATCCCATAATTATTCAAGATGACCGTGAAAAGACTTCTCATGTCCATTGTCACCATAACAAATTCTGTTGTTCCATCCAATGTCTGAAGGCATGAGGATAGAGTTTCTAAAAAATGCTGGGTGTCTTTCAATGCTGTCATTGCCTTTGGGAGTGCTTCTTTCAGTTTATGCTCAATAAAAATGGAGGTGAGCTCTGTGATCCAACCACTTCCTGAGACAATGGGGCTCATTGGTGGATCCTTGGTGTCTTTACGAATTTTTGGAAGACCCTTGATGATTGGTATAGTGGGATGGGTAACTACAAGATACTCGTACAGATCTTGTGTAATGACACACGTCATCAATGAATCATACAAGGTCTATTCTATTCTTTTAATGATCTTGTTCAGTTCACAGTTCAAAATTTTTTATAGGTCTGACTATCGTTCAATAGATCAAGCATTTTCTTATTATAGCAGGATTTGTCAAGGAGTACTATTGCTCCACCTTTGTCAGCTGGTTTTATCACAATATTATTATTATTTGCAAGTTCCTGCAAAGCATACCTTTATAAAAAACATGGCCATTACTATTGTTTTGTATTTCAGCATCCATCTCACAGACTTTAACAAAGATTTCCACTATAGAATGTGGTAGGGGAGCAAATGTACTAGATTTAGTAAAAATATTAACAGAGCCTTCATCAGCATTATTGCCTGCACCATTAAATATATTCTTTAGCACTACGTTCCTTGCAAAATGTTTAGTGTCTATCACAAATTCGTTAAGTCGGGATAGCAGGGCCAGAACAAAAGAAAGACCCTTATTAAGGACTGTTTTCTGAGCCTTGTTAAGTACATGCTGTGATAAGTTCACCACCAAAGAATCCATCTCTTTGTCTGCTTGTGTTCTTAAGTTGACAGTTTCCTTCATTTCCTGTCCCTGCTTATGGAGCGTTGTTTCTTTTAAGGTAAAACGTTGTTTCATCATTATTGGAAGCCTGTGGAAAAAAACGGAATATGTGCGGCCGAATCTTTGGATCTAGCCCCTGTCATGGAAACAGAATCTATGCTACTATCCATTTTATCAATAGTTATATGTGCAGCATTAACAGAGACAGCGCTCCATTGTTTACAGTTTAATCTTCCTTTATCAGATGACCCTGCCACAGATGGTATCACATAAACAACTTTTGGTTCTTCATTACTAATTTCATTACTACTCAGAGATCCATTGCTTTTACAACCTGTTGTTTTAACTATATCATGATCACGACTATTTTCAATTCACTTAGTGTCCACTGTAATAGTATTTCTCTTCTGATCATACTTTACAATTTGTTTAGGTCATTCAAAAATAATTTACAAACTAGTTTTAAATATATTAGACTACTCATAGATTACTTTCAGCCAATTGAAGAGGAAGCAGCAAGCTTCATTGAATGTAAACAAACTGAATTAGAAAATGCAGCACTGTCTGATTCTTTCTTTTTAAAAACTGAATAGCTTCAGCGTGCACCTTCTGCATATGAGTTAAAGAATCTCAAAAGTAAAAAACTAGCTCAGCCTTACTACAGGATATGTACCCAAAGAGTGGCGTACAGCAACAGTGGTCCCTCTCCACAAAGGTGGTGCCTCAACGGATCCTGGAAACTATCGCCCCATAAGCCTGATTAACTTGGTCTGCAAAGCTATGGAAAGGATCATCATGGACCTCATAAATAAAGATATTGGGGACCTACAGACACTGGATCCTACCCAGTTTGGCTTTGTTAAGGGCAGATCCTGCCTCTTAAACCTGGTTGATTTCTTTGAAACAGTCACCAAGGCCATTGATGAGGGGAAGGTGGTCCACACAGCCTACCTGGACCTCGCAAATGCCTTCGATACAATACCCCACTTGGGCATTATAGATAAGCTCACCAGCTTAAATATAAACCCCTATGTCACTAGATGGGTTGCAAACTGGCTCAAGGACAGAACCCACATGGTTAGAATTGCTGGAGCCATGTCAGACTCCAAACCAGTTACAAGTGGCGTCCCACAAGGCTCAGTCCTGGGACCTCTCTTGTTCGGTATATATTTCTCGGAGGTACAGGCCAACACGGAAGGACTGTGGCTGACCAAGTTCGCAGATGACTGCAAACCGGGTGCCATAATTGACTCTCCAGCCGACACAAGCATCCTCCAAAAGGGCCTCATAGAAACAGACAACTGGTGCCAGAGCCATGGCCTCAAGCTAAACGCCAAAAAGTGTATAGTCATCCCCTTTGGCAAAAACAAAGTGCCTACAAATTACCACATAGGTGGTAATCCATTAAGTACAGAAGAAGTAATTAGGGACCTGGGGACCCAAGTTAATAGCAGTCTCTCATTTGACAACCACGTGGCCAAAGTGGTTAGAAAAACATTTTATATAGCCCACCTAATCATGAAGGGATTCACATCTAGATCAGGGGAGGTCATTGTGCCTCTTTACTCATCCCTCATCAGGCCCATAATTGAGTACAATGCCCCTTTTGGGATGTACCTTACCAGACACCTGCAGCAACTGGAAAGACCCCAAAAGTACCTCACCAAGAGGATCAAAGGGCTCAAACAGATGCCATATGCTGCCGGTTAAAGAAACTCCAGCTCTACTCAGTGGCATACCGCCTGTTCAGGGGCGATCTGTGCCTGACATATAAAGCCATGTCCAACCCGGAATTAATGGACATGCTGCACCTCAGAAAATCCAAATCCCATCGAGCTACGCGCTTGAGAGACTTGAACCTCAGCACTGAAATAAACAGGACATGCTGGAGGGACAGATTCATAACCCAGAGGCTCCCTTCACTCTGGAATAAAATCCCAGTCCAGGTTAGGCAGAGTCCCTCATTGACTCTCTTCAAGAGGAATCTTGATGAGTGGATGGGAGATCGTAGGTTTAACTCGGGTATCACTTCTGTGTCACTGTTAGACAGAGGCACAGTATACTAACCTCAAAAAAGGGCATAGCAAAATTAATTTAAAATGGGTGGCGAAAGCCAAACACATTCTGGCTAGGCTTATAAATGCCCTAGGGCAGATAGCCTAGTATGAACCTATGAACCTAAGAGATTTTAAAGATTTTAAAGAGGCTAATATTTTGGAATAATAAATCTATAGTTTAGAATAATAAATATATAGTTTACAATGTCGGGTACTGCTAACAGTTTTATATGGGTAATTAGTCCTGCTGTTGTCAGGAGCTCAGCAATGGCTGTGAAAAAGACAAAGAGATGTGAAACTGTTTTCCTCTGTCTTTCTTGCAGAGAGGAAGAGAACATACACTGACTCACAGCTGTGTCCAATGTAGCCATGGCTTTCATAGCAAAACAGAGCAATTACATCAGTCAGTGATTCAAAGGCAGTTGTCTCCTATTTTGACAAATATACATAAGCAACATCACAGTATTGAAATGTGAAGCTTTAAACTTTAAATGTTTGTTGTTTATACTACTTTACATTTTAAGATGACTTAAATATAATATTAAAGATGGGCTTTGTTATACTGTACTGGCTCACCAGCTGTTTTGCGCAGGACTGGGCATGGCCAAAGTAACTGACAGGCCTAATGTCTGTAAAGTGGTATACAAATGAGGAATGCATACATCAATTGTTGATGAGCACATGTGAGTTGTGAGTATTCCTGGGACTGTGACAGATCAGTCATCAGTGATTTGCTATGAAATCACAAATTACATGAGCAACAGACCAGAAATACATTCTGGAAAGATGAAAGGTCTGTATCTGTGTGTTTTGCAATTATTTCTCCTGAATTATGAGGTCGGGGTATTGAAAGAACAGCAGCAATTTAAATCAGTTCACCATATCAAGGTCAAAAATACAAAATCAGGAAACAACTGTGACTGTACTGTAAGCATATTGCTGTTCAGATGTACACAAAGAAAGAAAATTGCATCTATTACTAACATACGAAGGCTTGCTTCGGGAAACTCTTTCAGTAAATTTCTGCAGCTCGATTTCATTTTCATATTTATTTTACATAAAATAGTAGAGATAAAAGCTGATGCAATGTAGCATTAGTGAAGACTTTCCCTTACATCAGGGGTCTTACATGCCTTCACTGTGGCAGGACCAGTATATGCAGTATTATGCAAGCCTGCAAACTATAATGTGCAGCTTCTGTGCACACTTCCCTTCCTGAACCTCCACCTCCGTCTCTGCAAACCTACTGAGCTGCAGCATACTGAACTCCAAGAGTGGGTCTCAATTTTGCAGCCATTTCTTAAGTTCCGCCTTTTGGGACTTTGCTGTCCTTATAAGTTATTTGGAACTTCAGGTCACACCCCCATATTCATTAAATAAAATGCATGGCGAGGGGAGTTACTGTAACTACATACGTATATATTTATGTATTTATTCCTTTTCAAAGACAGTAATCCAGGTATAATACTGAGCTAGCAGTCATAACATGAAAAGACATTATTTATGACAGCAAGTCATGATGTGAAAACTACAAAAGTTAAGCAATAATCTATCAGGTGAGCCATCAAACCACTTAGGGTGTTGCACTACTACCAGGATAGTAAATACCATAAATATGCCTAAAGAAAATAACAACTATGTTTATAATATCCATAAAATGTGACAATGTGTCAGTATTTCCAAAACAGAGTTCTCCTTCTAAATCTAAGATCACCCGGTCCCCTTTTGGCTATTTGGAGGACGGACCTTGATAAGTTCTATTCTATCTTATGTGTATCATACCTGATTCAACAAGCAAACAAAAACAACTACCCTTAACTAATTTAATAAACTATAAGCATTCTTGACTGGCAACTGCTACTTTGAAATAAGCTCCGTTGCACTGCTTACACTATTTTAATTCATGTAGGGTACCTCAGCTGGCATTCTTCTCTTACTGTGGCAGCCAGGAGGATTTGGAGAGGATTGCTTAGATTTTAAGTGACAGATTTGCACTAGATTCAAGAGCTGTGGTAATCCTACCCAGGGAGCATGCATGACTGTTGTCATTTCTTACACACTCCTTTGTTTGCAGATGAGAACCCTTTCATTATCACTATTTTAGATTCACTATCATATTTTTTAGGCAGATCCACAGAAACAAAGGCTACCACAAAGCCTTTTTCAGTTACATCAGAAACCTCTATGGCAAAGCCTAGGTTTGTTCCGAATTAGTTCTTTTTTTTTTTTTAAAACAAGTTTATTGTTTTTAACATACAAAATAAATATCATAACAATTTTATACAAGCAATTAAAATAGAAATAGTTATAACATTCAATAAAATAACCAAAGTATTTACAAAGACATCCACTACAAATCAAATCAATTGATTAAACTATAATGTCATGCTATTGAGACTAAGATTTTTTTAACAGGTTTTGTAAAGTATCCCATATAATATAATAAGATGTTTTTCTAGTAGTTCTTGATTTTATTGTCATCAATTCCATATGACACACTTCAGTCATAACATTTTTAAATTCATTAAATGAAGGAGGGGTATCTGAAATCCAATTTCTGGTTATTATTTTTCTAGCCACTGCTAGAATAGACCATAATAAGGGGAGTTTAACTTTTTTAACACTTTTAGGAACAGGTGTGTTAAATAATATAAGTGATTTAGAAACAATGAAATTATCTGTGAAAAGGGCCTGCAAAAAATCAATGATTAACTTCCAATATTCCTTCAATTTTATACAGTCATAAAACATATGTGCCCAATCAGCATTTATTTCTACATTACATCTTTTACATAAGCTGTCTTTATTATTTATTTTATTCATCATTAAAGGTGTATAGAAGGATCTATGTAAAAATTTCCAAGTAAAAAGTCTCCAATTAATGGAAGAAGTAGTTTTATAAGCAGATTCCAATATATATTGTTTATCTTGTTGTTTTGGTGATTCACCATTAATGGAAATGAAATAATTCCAATAGGTATCTGAACTGTAATGAGTTTCTTCTCTGATAATTTTATGTATGTATGAGAGCTTACCTTTATCAGAAACTCTATGTTGTAAATTTAATATCAAGTAATCAATCAGTATTGGAACAGATTCTTTAACTGTTAAAGACATTAAATCAATTTTATTAATAAGATGTTGTCTAAAAGTCTGAATTTCTAACGAACGTTTCTCTCAAATCAAATTCTTGCTTTAAGAAGTCTAAATTTTTTACTTTATTATCAGACAGCAACTGATACCAATACTTTAGATCATTCTCTGTGACTAAAAGAGTTCTTTCAGAGGTGGTTGACAAAAGCATACCTTGTGTATACATTATAGGGAATAGAATACAATTCCATTCCTTATACTTAGGATGCATGAATATAAAATTACGATAACTGATAATAATGTTTAATGGGTAACTAACTACATATTTTGGTGTAATGGATGAAGTACAAAATTCTTTTAGTAACCATAACATGGGGTTATTTACAATAATATTTTTATGTATTAAAGAGATTTTCATGAAGTGAATGCTAATTAGTTCCCAGTAATCTTTCCATCTTGCAACATATGACTGATCTATTAACAAAGTAATAACTTTTATAATAGAAGAGATAGTATATAAATTAAAGTCTGGAAATGAAATGCCCCCTTGAGACCAGCTATTAGTATGTTTCTTTAATGCAATCCTAGGTCTGTTAGGTGCCCATAAGAAATTTAACATTAGTGAATTTGATTTCTTAATAATTATTTTTGTAGGTGGGAGTATTATTGATTGTATTAAGTATAATATCTTAGGGAATACTATCATTTTAATAATTGTGAGTCTCTCTTCCATGGTAAAAAACATATTGTTCCAGCTATTGAAAAGATTTTGTATATTAAGAAGACAGGTACTATAATTATTATGTATAATAGATTTGATATCTTTAGTTAATATTTTTACCTAAGTAAGTTATCTGACCTGAGTTGGGTATATATTTGTTAAAATCATTAATGAGGACATTTTTTCGTGTGTATATTGGTAATATTTTAGTTTTTTCTTCATTGAATATTAAACCAGAGATATTTTTAAAATCCATCATTTTATCAAATAAGGACTGCATAGAAGAGTTAGATCCAGCTGATGTAATTAGAACATCATCTGCAAAAAGTTGAATTTTAGATATTGTATTTTCATCTATATCAAATCCTTCTATATCAGTACTGTTTCTGATCAAATTAGCCCAAGGCTCCATTATTAAAGTAAATAATAGTGGAGAGAGTGGACACCCTTATTTTGTACCTTTTAAAATGTTTTTTTTTTTGTGAGACATATGTTCCTATCTTAATGTAAGCCAATGCTCCTTTATATAGATGTTCAATTAGATTTACAAATGCATCTGAGAAGTTTGTGCACTTCAGTAAGATAAACAAGTAGTCCCAACTTACTGAATCAAATGCTGAACTTATATCGAGACTAATAAGTGTTAAATCTTCCTTTTTCCTATTTGCAAAATCAATTAACGTTAAAGTTCTCCTTATATTATCAAAAGTATTTCTATTTACAATAAAGCCTGTCTGGTCTATATCTATAATGCCTGGGATGATTGTCTTTAATCTATCAGCAAAAATACTCATAAACATTTTATAGTCAACATTAAGTAATGAAATAGGTCTATATGAAGTGCATCTGGTTGGGTCTTTATTGGGTTTTAAAATTGGTGAAATAAATGTGTATTGCCAAGATGGGGGAGTTGTTAACTCATTTTGGGCCAAAATAAAAACCTTATGTATTAATGAGTAAGTACTTTTGGGAAGAATTTTATAGATCTATGGTATAATACCATCATTACCTGGTGCTTTGTTTGATTTAAGCTTGTTTATTTGTGTAATAACCTCTGTATATGAAATATTTTTATCCATTAGTTTAGTCTGTTGTTTATTAAGTTTTTGTTCATGTTTGTAGTTATAAATTTCTTTATTTTATCTTTAGGCTCCATGTTAATGTTATTATGATTAATTTTGTGAAAGTGATTTCTAAATTCATCTAATATTTCTGGTAAACTAGAAACATTCTTCTTTTTCCTTGGAGAGAAAATTTCTTTGATATGATTTTGTTTATTCAACCTTTTGTTTTATTTTTAAGTCTATGTAAGTATTTGGGACTTATTGAGTAAGATAAAAACTTATATTTCTCTAATGTTATTTTAACTTTATGAGTTAAAATTTCTTTGTATTTCTCATTTAATTTATTTATTTCTTCAATGACTTTTTGTCCATAATATTTTCTTTATTATTATGTTTGTATGAGTCTAATTTGCTTTGAATATCTAGTAATTCCTTGTCCCAAGATTTCCTTTTATTATTATACCATCTGATACTTTGTCCATATAAATATGATTTTAAAGCATCCCAAACATAAACAATGGAGACTTCAGGTGTATTGTTTAAGTCTAAAAAATGTTGCACTTCTGAAAGTATATATTCTTTATAGTCTTTTAGTTGAGTTAAGTATGCTGGTATCCTTTTGATCTGAACATTGTAAGTACTTTTTATCATAAACTCAAAGACAATTGAATTATGATCTGATATAGGACACAAAATGATTTTAGAATTAATTAAGTCTGTAATCATCTGGTTAGAAATAAAGACTCTATCTATTTTTGAATAAGTTTTATATCTGTTAGAAAAAAAGTGTATGGTAATGATTTTGAATCTATCTGATTATTAATATCATTCAAATGATATAAATTAACAAAATCCTTTAAATGTTTTGCATTAGATGTAATTTTTCTTTTTTCCTGTAGTAGTAGTATCTTTTTCATGTAGGATACAATTAAAGTCACCTGCTAAAATAATATCTCCTATAGAAAATGATATGATCTTATTGAGATGGTGTTTCACTGTATTAATGCCAATTCCTGGTATCCAATATACATTGATTAATGTATATGTCTTTCCATTAATCTGTATTGTAACCATACAAAACATTCCTTTATCATCTTTATAAGACTTAATAGTTTTAGGTATGGGCATACTTTTATTCCATAAAATAGCCACTCCTCTTTTTTCTGAGTGTGTTCTGAACTAACCAAGACTGTATATTTATTAGTGGCTAATTTATCAATATCCTTTTTCAGGAGATGTGTTTCTTGAAGGAATACTAAGTTGGCCCTATGCAAATTAATGTATCTCATTAAACTTGCCCTTTTACATGGGTTATTCAGTCCATTAATGTTTAAAAAAATTCCTTTTAGAGAAATCATTTAGCTTTTATAAACATATAAAACATATAATCAGAATAACAATTAACAAAATAAATGATATTATACCTCCTCCTTTAGGTGTACCATTAATTATAGCTGTATTTATTGAAAATCTTATGGGATTTTGTATAAGCTTCACTTTTATTTGTAGTGACAATAAGTTTATAAAATGTGTTGTGGATGTCAGAACTATATACAAACAACAATAAACAGGTGAAAATAATATTAGGATTAAACATTGCACCCAGCCTGGAGTTAAGAACTCCAACTTTGAGTAGCACATACCACTCAAGTTATCCCCCTATCCTAAGCAGCAGTACCTCAGCTGCCACCATATCAATTCAATACTAACTATTATTAACTAAAGTTAACCTCATTTAATTAGATTATCTAGTAAGACAAAGCTAAACAATTTATAAATCAGCTTCATATAAACAAATAAGAACATTTAGAAACAGCTCATATTACTATGTACATCTATTTTGTAAAATACACTCATAATCAAAATAGCATTCTAATAAACTTGATAATGGGAACCGAGAAGAGAGAGAGAGAAAGGAAGAGAGAGAGAGAGAAGAAAAAAAAAAAGGAGCATATCTATATATTAGTTTATTAAAAGTTTGTAAAAATAAGTTCTTATGTTCATTTGGATTCAATAACTTAGGCTATAATGGTTCAGACATTACATATATTAGGATATTCCTACTTTCTGCCATAGAAATGCAGTTAACAGTTTTAAAAACTTTAAATTACTTGCACCAAAGCTTTCTTCTCATATTATTATTGCTAGTAAATAAAATATTTATACTCATACATATGTTTACAAGTCATACTGCACAGCAATGATAATTCCTAGTTATACATAAATCATTGTGATGAAAGCCATCTGTATTTTATATATCTGAACTGCAGCTTTAAAATATGTCACATGACAGTCTCTTCTAAAATATAGACATAATGATACTTGTGCTTGTCAGTTAGTTAAGGCAAATGATTTATAACATTATATATGTTTAAATCATAAGTATTTATATACATTAATATGCTGCAGTCATGTAAGCTTTCAAAAATATGTGTATATGTGTTTTACCTTCTATGCCTTCTAAAATATCTCACTTGCTTACTATGGCATACTGAATCATTTAAAATCATTATAACTTTCATATTTTATAAATTACATCTTAAATAAGTAAGTTGTTATAAAGAATAACTCACATTTAGATGTCATAAAGTTCGTTTTTCATCACAAAGTCGCATTTACAGCAGTTCTACTTCCTGGAACAGTGTTCTTCTTGAATCTGCGATGTGTCAGTGTGAAATCAGGGGTCAAAGTTCAAAATGACTGCATTCAGCTTCTCTGCGTGTATTCTGAGTGTTGAAGCTTTTAAAACAACTCAAGGACACTATTCACGAGGTAACCCACATCCCAAATTGTCTCCCTTAACATTCTGGCAGGAATTTTAGTAAATACAAGTGACTGACATTCATTTAGTAATACAAATGAAACTAAACAGTGCAAAACCTTCGCAAAGTATTTTACAAGTCATTAAAGTCTCTATGACAGTGAAACCAAGCCTACAGTTATTTAACATATTATATAACTTATTTTTATATGCCCCATTTCATTTTCTCATACAAATCTTATTATATACATATATCAGTATTATCAGAAGCATATAACTGTACTTATAAGAGAGAAAGAGAGAGAGAGAGAAAAAAAGAAAAGGAAGAGAGTAGAGAAAAAAAAGAAAGAGAGAGAGAGAAGAAAGAAAAAAGGAAGCTACAAAGAGTATCTACAAAGAAATATTACTTGCTGTTTGTATTAATAAAGTTAAACATGAAACATATTACTTACAACTATTTTAGTTCTAATTATTTGCAATTATATCATGGCATATTATTTGTAATCATGTATAAGCAATAAAGTCATGATATAATATTTAGCAACAGTGTTTAAACAGCATATATAGTTTTAAAGAACTAATAAGTTATTATTTCACTTTTCCATATTTTACATCATACTTCTCTCCTTGCCCTCCCCCACCCCTCACTAAATGCATAGTTTGTAAAGAATGCCATTATTTAAAACAAGAAGAGAAAGAAAATGTATCAAATTACTAACCTTAGGTCTCTTTATCACAAAGAGAAACAAGTTGATTGATAGCATGTTATTTGTTCCTCAGAGAGTTTGACTATTTATGAAACAAAAACAGTTCTTTGCACACAGAAAAATAACTTTGAATAAATCTTTAAAATATTTGTGGCTTTCTGGAGATGCAGTAACTGTATTTGAAGAGATTAAGAGAGAAGGAAAGAAAAAAAAAATATATATATAGAACATGTCATTTGTTTTTTAGTCTTTTTTGCTTCTCTGAAGTCTTCCAAGAAGTTCCTGTTGCCATCCTCTTTAACGAAGGACTTGCCCATTCCATATCTTCTATTTTATCTAATATCTTATTTTTTTAATATACAGCAAAGCAGAGTCCAAGTCTTCAAAAATTCTAGGGCCATCAGGTAAAAATATTTTTAGTTTGGCAGGAAATAAAAGGTAAGTTTTGAACTGTGCTTTCTTAAGCTCTCTTATTAATGGCAAAAACTTTTCTTTTAGTTATTACCAAGGAAGAATAGTCATTGTCAAAACACACAGTTGCCTCATTAATTTTAATAGGTGCTTTAGCCCATGCAGATTTTAATACCATCTCCTTGTCATAAGATGATAAAAATCTTACTATAACTGATCTAGGATACTTTTTGTTAGAGTTAAAATTAGATAAGGACCTATGGGCTCTTTCAATACCAAAAGAAAATGCTTCTGACAAGTCTAAAGTTTTGGGAAGCCAAGTATTTAAAAAGGAAGTAATGTTGTTACCTTCTATATTTCCTGGCAGTCCAAAAATCCTAATATTATTGCATCTAGATCTGTTTTCCAGGTCATCAAGTTTGGATTGTAGGTGTGTGTTCTGCTTCAGCAAAAACTCAATGTTAATTTCTTCTTACTGGATTCTGTTCTCCATATCATTAATAGTCTCTTCTATGCCTGTAATCTGAGCCTTCTGTTGTTGCAAGTCTTGATGTAACAAATCCATTTGTTTTGTAGTTTTTTTCTATGAAGTTATCAATTTTAGTATCCAGATTGTCCATTTTGATTGTTAGTTGCTGAATAGTAGATATCAGAGACTGAAGCTCTTTCTTGATGCTGGAATCCTGACTGTTTGCCTTACTGGAACTCATTTTGAACAGAGGTGATGAAAGAGAAATTTCCAAGGTGATTTCTGACAGGAAAATTATTGAAATTTTCTTTCTTTTTTAGATATTATTCAAGAAACTGATATTCCAAACGTATTTAGAAAGAAAATGATTTCATTAGTTGATTTTTAAAGTAATTATTTCCTGTCAGTGCAGTTAAGTTGGTGGAGCTGAAGAAATCTGCTGCTATCCTGTGTTCATCCTTGGCCACGCCCCCCCGAATTAGTTCTTAATGGTACCACTTATACTTATCCTGTATACTTAGCCAACCTGCTAGCAGATAGGTTCAGTGCAAACTTCACCCCCCTGCCCCCCAAAGGCCCATTTGACATCCCCGATACTTGCCCCGCACCTCACATCTCCATAGATCTAGTGTTAAAGGCCTTATCCAAGGCAAATAACACAGCTTCCATGAAACCTGATAGTATCCCAGGCTGTATTCTGCAACATCTCCAGCAAGAACTAACCTCGGCATTGAGCACCTATTCAACCATAGCCCATGTACAAGCTTCATTCCAGCAGAATGGAGAACTGTCATTGTCATCCCTTTGCACAAAGGTGGTGGCACTACTGCCCCTGGAAACTATTGTCTCATTAGCTTGACAAGTCTGATCTGTAAAGCCATGGAGCATATCATTATGGACCTCATAAACAAGGACATAGGCAATCTCCAAGCACTTGACTCCACCCAGTTTGGATTTGTCAAGGGCAGATCTTGCCTGTTGAACCTGGTTGACTTTTTTGAGACTGTCACCAAGGCACTGGATGAGGGAAAGTCAATATGTACAGCTTACCTTGACTTGGCCAAAGCCTTTGACACTATCCCCCATGTGGGCATCATTGAAAAGCTTACACAACTTGGCATAAATCCCACTATCATCAGGTGGATAGCAAATTGGCTCACTGATAGGACCCACAAGGTCAAAATAGGTGCCACCACCTCCGACAGCAGACCTGTCACTAGTGGTGTTCCCCAGGGATTTGTCCTGGCACCCCTCTTGTTTGGCATCTACTTCTCAGAGGTCCAGGCAAAGACAAAAGGCCTGTGGTTGACTAAGTTTGCAGACAACTGTAAGTTGGGTGCTTTCATTGACTCCCCAAATGATGTTAACATACTTCAAGAGGGTCTCACAGCAACAAATGACTGGCGCCAAAGTCATGGCCTTAAGTTAAATGCAAAAAAAGTGTATTATCATACCATTCAGCAAAAACACGGCCCCTACTGATTACCACATCAATGGCAACCCCTTAAGCACACAACTTGTGGTGAGAGACCTGGGTACACAGGTTGAAAACAATCTCACATTTGCTCATCATGTAGTGTCAGTGGTCAGAAAAGCCTTTTACTTGGTTCATCTCATAAGTAAAGAGATTGCATCCAGAAAAAAAGGAGGTTATTAATTCTCTGTACTCCTCCCTCATTAGGCCAATAATTGAGCACAATGCCCTATTTAGTACCACTCCAAACACCTGCACCATCTGGAAAGACCACAGAAATACCTCACAAAGAGAATCCATGGCCTCCAACACCTGTCCTATGTGGACAGGCTCAAATCACTATCACTCTACTCGGTATCATACAGATTGCTCAGAGGTGATCTGTGTCTCACCTACAAGGCAACCTCAGACCCTGCTCTACTACAGATGCTTCAGCTCCATATCCATAAGTCTAACTCCTCGCACATTACCCGATCGAAAGGTTTAAATCTAATATGTGACATTAACAAAACCTGCTGGAGAGACAGGTTTGTCTACCAGAGGCTGCCCCATCTCTGGAATAGACTCCCCATACATGTCAAACAAAGTACGCTGCTGAACCTCTTCAAGCGCAATCTTAATGAGTGGATGGGAAACCACAAATTTGTCCCAGGGTTTCCACCTGTGTCCCTCATTGACAGGGGTGACAGGTGCTGATTGAGGTTACTTTTTTGGGGATAAACTCTTGGCTAGGCTTGTAAGGGATCCAGGTCTTCACGGCAATTAGCCTAGTAATCTCCTATGATCCTATGATACTGAAATAAATTGCTAAGAAGTAGTTATATTGGTGTTTCGTGCAGGTTTGTACTGACATTACTAATAAAAATTGCAATGCATGCCCTCATATTTATTGTCATGTGAATGGCTAAAATTCCATACAATTTATTTGGACTGCACAGAAGTTGCCATTAAAAAGTGGGCTTTGCTGTGTCCATTCGGTGAATCCATTTGCGTTTAATCACAAAAAACATTCGCAATACTTCATTTGAGCAGTGTCTGTCTATAAAATGAACAAGTCAGCGGGATGTACTTCCATATTTTCATGAATATTCATATATTCATGCGGCTGAAAACCACATGATATTACTTATTCATGAGTAAAGTGTGACATCAGCCTGCTGCTGGTTCTTGGGTGGGGTTTGGGCAGTGCTTGCTACTGCTCATCTGATGAGCCAGTACAGTACAAAAAAACTCAAAATGTCTGTGACATTTAGAGAAAAATCAGAAAATATTTCCTTTTTGCAGTTCTTGCAAAGTATCAAAACATTTACCATTTTCATGGCAACCAGTATCAACTATGTGCAGTGATACTGTTTATGTGGTCACTTCCAGAAGAAGGTGCATATCATCATAGGTTCATAGGTGTGTACTAGGCTAATGTCCCTGGAGCCTTTACAAGCCTAGCCCAAAAAAATTGCCCAAACACCATGCCACCCGATGTTAGTTCACAGTGCCCCTATCCAGTAGGGGAACTGGAATGATCCCTGGAGTGAACTTTCTGTTACCCATCCACTCATCAAGATTTCTCTTGAAGAGGGCCAGTGAGGTGCTCTGCTTGACATGAATGGGAAGCTTATTCCAGAGTATGGGCAGTCTTTGGGAGATGAATCTGTCCCTCCAGCATGTTCTGTTAATTGTGATAATTGAGGTTGTGATCTCTGGAGCATGTGGCACAGGGAATTGGGATTTCTTTAGGTGTAGCATTTCAAGTAGGGCTGGGTTGGACATGGCTTTGTAAGTCAAGCAGACAAGAGATAGCAGATAAGAGACTGAGAACAGCTGAAGTTTCTTCAGTCCGTCCATGTAGGACATGTGTTTAAGGCCTAGGATCCTTTCTGTGAGGTACTTTTGTGGCTTCTCCAGCTGTTGTAGGTGTCTGGTCAGGTACATGACAAAAGGGGTGTTATATTCGATGATTGGTCTAATGAGGGATGAGTAGAGAGGGATGATGCCCCCTTTTTTCGTGGATGTGAAATCATTGGTAATAAGATGTGCCACGTAGAAGAACTTTCTGACCACAGTGACAATGTGGTGGTCGAAGGTGAGGTGGCTGTCGACCTGGGTGCCCCAATCTCTTATTGTTCAGTCTTCAGTGGGCTCTCATCAATGTGGTAATTCATGGGAACTGAGTTTTTTCCAAAGGGGATGATAATGCATTTTTTGGCATTGAGCTTTAGGCCATGGTTCCGACACCAGTCATTGGTCTCAAAGAGGCCCTTTTGTAGGATGTCGGCATCACTTGGGGAGTTGATAATGACACCTAGCTTGAAAATCATTAGTGGACTTATTCAGCCAGAGTCCTTCTGTGTTGGCCTAGACTTCTGAGAAGTAGATGCCAAACAGGAGAGGGCCCATGACCAAGCCCTGTGGGACTCCACTCGTGACTGGTCGACAGTCTGACTTGGAATCTGCACTTTCCTCTGTGGGTCCTGTCTGTGAGCCAATTTGCAACCTACCTAGTGATGTAAGGATTGATGCCTTGTTTGGTACATTTATCAATGATATCTGAGTGGGGAATGGTGTCAAAGGCCTTGGCCTGGTTGAGGTAGGCTGTATGCACTGCCTTACCCTCATCCACAACCTTGGTGACTGCTTCAAAGAAATCAACCAGGCTCAGCAGGCAAGATCTCCCCCTGACAAAGCCAAACTGTGTGGGATCAAGAGTTTGGAGATTATCTTTGTTAAGCAAGTCCATGATGATGCGCTCCATAGCTTTGCATACCAGACTCATCAGACTAATGGGGAAATAGTTCCCAGGGTCTGTAGTTGCTCCCCCTTTATGGAGCAGGATGACTATAGTAGTGCACCATTCATTAGGGACATAGCCTGAGGTAATGCTGTGATTGAACAGGGCACACAGATGTGGTGCCAGTTCATTTTGTAGCTCATGTAGGATGCAGTCAGGGATATTATCAGGTCCCATGGATGCTGTATTCTTGGCTTGGACAATGCAGCTTTTATCATTCAAACATGTGTACCAGGCTTTCTTCTGGTATTGTGATAGGGCCCTTGAGGGGGCTAAATTTGGCACTGAATCTGTTGGCCAGTATGTTCGCTATATCTGTTGGCTCAGTATAGGACACGCCATTGTGCAATAATTCAGACCAAATTTGGGCATTGCCTTTGAGGTTTTTGATATAGCTATAGAAGGCTTTGTGATAGTTTTTGGTGTCAGCCACAAATCTGCCTTCATAGCTGGCTTTAGAGGATTTGATAAGGGATCTCATCTTTTCGTTGAGACTAATAAGGGAGGTTTTCCAGTCTTGTGACTTCATTTTTTTCTGCAACAGTTTCTTCTTTCTGTTGTAGAGTTTATTGATAGCAGGGGACCACCAGATTGGCTTCCTTTTTTTGGAGGAGAGCATCTTAATTTTATTTGGTATGGCAAGTTCCATGCATTTGTGTATACATGTTTGTACAGTGCATTGGTGTATGGATCGGCAGTCATACAGCTATTTTCCATTGGCATGGTTGCCGAGAAGTTATCCACCTTCGTTTTTAGGAGCCCAAGGGTGGCTTTAGAGAAGTTATGGAATGAGTTGTAGCCTGAGAGCACAAGGATGCTTTCTCCCTCTTTAAACCAGGTCTCCATTACAGCACAGATGTCGACATTCTTCATTTTGAGGAGAGCTTCGAGCAAGTGCATCTTGAGATTTAGACTTCTAGCACTGAGCAGCATAACCCTCAGACTGCATTTGTTTGTAGCTGTTATGAAGGAATTTTGGTCTTTGGAACACTGCCTAAAAAAGGTACTATAGGGCTGGCAAGAGCCATAGCCAGTACCTGGAATCCCAGGGATGACAGATGCAGGCCATCTCTGGCAAAGCATTGAGGTCTATCGATCATGTCGTCCCAGGCAGACAGAAGCTGGATCCCCTTAGAATGACACCAGAAACTTAGCCAATGTTGACGTCAGTCATTTTCTGCTCGTTCTGTGGTATCATTCTGGGTGACGGTAGAATACTGCTCAGGGCTAGGGTCATACCTGTCTGGGCCACATAATCCAAGAGTTCCATCACATCTCTTTTCAAGTAGTCCAGGGAAGTACATCTCAGGTCATTCACATCCACATGGACAATGACTGAGTCATATTTGTACTTGTTGTGGAGTGACCTGAGTGCATGTGTTATGTGGCAGATTCTGGCACCTGATAGACAACTGACTGTCACCTTCTCCTTGTTCAACCAATGAGAGGGACATCAGTGTGCCTCACATTTGAGTCTCAAATGATTAGTACATTGGGCAAAGTGTTTTGCCTTAAGGGCTTGGGTTTAGGGGCACACTGTGGTGATGAGCTATGTGTTCTGGGGTTGGTATTGTGCTGTGGTGGTCGAGTACATTTCTGACTCGGGGGGGGGGTCTCTGTTGTTTGGGTAAATTTTTATTGACAGCCTCTGCGAAGGTGGGTGTATGATTTGTGTTTCTATGTGTGGGTTGTGATGGTTGGTGTTTTGGAGGGCTGTGTGTTCTATGTAGTGAGTTGCAGGTGTTGACCTTTTCCTCTTGATCAGCTAGTCCAGTCTTGGTTGGAGCGTGCACTGCTTCCAGTTTGGTGATATCAGTGTATCTCTCACAAGTATGAGTGTTGGGAGGTAAGAACAGAGGGTTGTCTGTGTACATTAGACAGTTGCCTCACTGCCTCAGAATGCCCAAGTGCACCAGGTTAGCAGGAGAAGACACAGGAAATTGCCCTACAATCATATCAGGAGAGGTGGTCATAACTAATAAGTACTGGTGCTGTTAGTGCGTAGGAACAGCTAGTGCTGATAGCACCTAAGTGTGCTACAATAAATGCTACAAACGCCTGGTGCACAGATCCTTGAAAAGAGATATCTTCTACTGACTTTGAGTCAGTCCTTAGACAAGTGGAGTGCATTTTCTAGTAACAAAGGAAATGTAACAATTGACAACAACCTTGATATGCAGCCGAATTTGCTTTCATTAAAGTATAGGAAAGGGAAATCTGAAGTACTTTATCTATATATCTATATCTATATATCTATATATATATATATATATATATATATATATATATATATATATATATATAGATAGATATATGAATGAAAATAAACATATTTCCAGTGCTGGCACTGGAGAACAGAACTGCTTTCGAATCCCTTTCCTTTCCATTAGCAGCTGTTACTTATACATGAGACTGCAGTAATCCCTCAGAGCAGTGACCGTTTTAACACCTGAAGGAAAAGTGTTGGGGGAGGGCATGGTCAATTCATCTTGGACTACAAAAATATACTTTGACGAAAGGTCTGCAATTCAGCTACTTCTTTGGCTGCAGCTGTATAATGCCTTAGTACACTGTAAAACAAGCTCTGAGACACACACACACACACACACACACACACACACACACACACACACACTTGAGTGGCATTCAAGAAATAAAAGAAGCAGTCCTGATACACAAGGTATATAAGATGACAGTGAGTGACACTAATCCCATTATATGTGAATGGGGTGATAATACACTACTACTTCTTTATGTCTAACATGACTCATCTAAAGCAGACTTGAAATGGATTATGGGAAAGAGAGAGGCTTGAAAAAAAATGTATTTATTTATTTATTTATTTATTTCCAGTTTGGTGACCGAGGAGGTCCACTGGGCTCAAAGAGCCCGTTTTCAGTGGAGGCCCAGGAAGAAAAGCTCCATAGTATAAAGTATAAACTACATAATTCAGAATACATAGTACAAAGTAAAAGCTACATAGTTCAAAGTCAACAAAATACAATACACAGTTGCTAAAAGGTGCAGTAAACAACTTGTAGGTGTTAAATAGCAAACTAGGAACAGTTGAACTGCAACATATATACAGTATATAATACATATTTACATGTTTGTAGGTTGAGAACAGTAGTAGAGAGTAGAATTTGTTCATAGGTTAGAAATGTCAGATAGTGATCTGAAAGTAGTTATCAGGGGATAGATCCTTGGTAAGTAAGGAAACAATGGGACTTTGAATGTGATAAAAGTGATCATGAGTTATGGAAGTTAGGTAGGTAGAGTGCAGTTGCACTTCCAACTATGGGAGAGGTAAGAATGGAGCTGGGTTTTGAAGAGTTCAAAGTTTTTAGAGATTCTTAGAGATGGAGGGAGAGAGTTCCATTTTTTGGCTAAGGTAAAGGATAGAAGTAGCTGCCCAGTGGGACGATTTGGTTTATACACAGAGATTAGGTTTTGGAGGGCAGATCTTAGGGGTCTGTGAGGGGTGTATGAAGGTAAGATGTTAGCAAGTGCTGGACATATATTAGGTTTGAAAATAATCATGTGGGCTGTACAGAGTTTGAGATAGTCCAGGTAATTGGGAAGTTCTAGCAATTGCAGCTGGTGGATGGGGTATACAGTGGTGAGTAGAGAATTTGGATGAAGTTGCAAACTTTGAGATTTTGTTGTAGCAGGTTTCCAGTTTAGAAGAGTTGGAGGAAGATAGGTTGGTTAGTAAGGGAGCTCCATACATCAGAGAGGGTAGTAAGTAGGTTGAGGCGAGGGTCTGTTTAGTTGAGGGGGAGAGGAAGTGTGAGTTTCTGTACAGCATGCCAAGTTTCTGATGTGTTTTCTTAATATTTAGTTGAATATGGGTATCAAATTTTAGTTGCTCATCAATAGTAACCCCAAGAAGTTTGGCAAAAGGAACAATTTCTATAGTGGAGTTAACATGGCTGATAATTTTGAAGGCAGTTTTGTCAAGATGGATAGATTTTGATGGGGTGAACAGTAGGATTTTAGATTTATTGGCATTTAGGGAGAGATGATTTTAAAGCATCCAGTTCTCAGTAGTTGAGAAATCAGTTTGAGTTATAGTTTGGAGCTCAAGGAGGTTGGAGGCAGAGCAGACTAATGTTGAGTCATCTGCATATTGTACTATTCTGGTGTTGGGAATTGATGTGTGGAAATCATTAATGAAAATATTAAAGAGCATAAGGCCGAGTATGGAGCTCTGGGTTACCCCGGTTGGGGTTGGAAGGAAGGCAGAGGTACCAGTTTTTCATTTCACAGCCTGGGAGCTATCAGAGAGGTAGCTGCTAAACCAGGTAATGGTGTTTTGTGAGAGGTTAAGTTTAGAAAGGTGGGTAAGAAGATGGGTATGGGAGACAGTATCAAAAGCTTTGGAGAGGTTGAGGAGGAATGTGGATATTAGATTGCCGGAGTCACGGGCATGGTTTACTATGTCTAGGAATGAAAGTAGAGCTGTTACTGTGCTATTGCCAGGATGGAATCCATGTTGTGTTGGGGTGAGGAGTTGTTTATTTGTAAGGAATGGCATTAGCTGGAGGTGGATACATTTCTCAAGAATTTTTGAAATAGGAGATAGTATTGCTATGGGTCGGAAGTTGGAGAAGTTATTGTTTTTGCCTCCTTTGTGGAGGGATAGGATAAAGGTGGTACACCATAGTTTAGGGACATATTGTTCCTGTATGGATCTGTTGATGAATATGCTGATGGGAATGGCAATGCTGTCTGCTGCTAGTTTTAGAAAGATAGAGGGGATGTTGTCAGGGGCATTGGAGCAAGGCTTAAGTTTAGAGAGAAGTTTTTTTATGTATGATGTGGGGATGGGTTTGAGATGAAAAGTAGGAGGAGAGTTTAGGATAGAAGATTGGGGAGTGGATTTGAGATGGGGGGAGGAGTTGTTGTTAGGGAAGGTTTTGGTGAGTTCTGCTATGGAGTTAGTAAAGAATGAATTAAAAGTGTAGCTGTTTCTGTGTCAGGTTTGCTAGTGTCGGGGCAAGGATTGTTTTTGGTGCCTGGATTAAGAAGGGAGTTGATGGATTTCCAGAACTGTTTGGGGTTTGTGGAATGAGTAGTCTGGAGTATGATATAGTATAATTTTTTATCCTGTGTAATATGTTTTTTGGCTAGGTTGTGGAGTTGTTTGTATTTAAGAAGGGTATCAGGGTGTTTTCTGCAGTGATAGAGTTTCCAGGTCTTGTCCCTTTGTAGTATGAGAGTTTTCGTATACTTAGTAAGCCAGGAGGCGGAATTGGTCTTTACACATTTTGTTCTTGGAGGGGCTTTGGAGTTTAGGGTATCTATGAAGGTTGAGTTGAAGAGTTCTACAGTGTTATCTAGAGGAAGGATTTTTAGATTGTCCCAGTTTATATGTTTTAGAGAATTGGAGAAAGTTGTGGCGTTGAAGTTCGTGAGATTCTGAGTATGGATATATTAGTGTAGGTGAGGAGAGGATGGAGTTGATCTATGGATGAAGGCTGGTAAGTGATCGCTAATGGAGTCTGGTAAGGTGCCAATATGGGAGATGTCATTTGGGTGGGAAACAAGGATCCAGTCCAGTATGGAGCCTGGAGGGTTATTTTTATTGGGTCTAGTTATGGCATTAGTAAGTTGAGAGAAGTTATATAGATTGATGGATATGGTGGGGTTTTTGGCAGTAATTTTGTTCCAATCGATGTTAACATCTCTTAGAATGTATGTCTCAGACTTGATATTGGTTGAGGCCCATTGAAGAATTTCCTCAAGTGTATTGATATTATTTCCTGGCCGAATATAGAGGGCTATGACACAAATGTTCTTATGGTTATTTAGTTTAAGGGTGCCTGTGACTAGTTCAGCATTGTTGAACTGAGGAATTGGATTTTGGTAGGGGGTGATGGAGAGTAGGCTGGAGTATATAAGAGCCACTCCTCCTCCCTTTTTTTGGGGAGGTCATGTCTGAGAGTTTGAAATCCTGGAGGTAGGATTTCTGAATCCGCTATATTGGGTTTTAGCCATATCTCTGATATGGCTAATATGTCAGGTTGGGCATGGCATAGCCAGGCATGAAAGTGGCCTATTTTGTTTTTTAGACTCTGGACATTGATGGTTAGGAGTTTGAGATATTTAGGGTTGGAAATATGGGTGATATTAGGGGGAGGTGGAGTGTTGGTTATAGTAGGTCCTGGGTCGGGGTGTATATCACCTGCTAGGCATATGTGGTTGAAGGGGAATGAGTTCAGGGGTTTGAGTTTACTTTTGGAGCATATTGTGAGGAATAGTAATGATTTAGAAATATGATATTACATAGAGGTAGGATGTTTTAGTTTGAAGCAGAGAAGTGGGTGTGGTTGTATTAGGTTGGGAGATATTGTGTGGAAGTGAGATAAGGTAAAAGGATGAATGTTTTTGAGTGTGATGGTAGGTTGAGGAGGGGATAGGATTGAGAGGGGTAATCTGAGAGAGGAATAAGAGGTAGCATGGTATAGAGGAATTAGAAGTAGTAGGCAGAGGGTAGGGATGAGAGGGGTGTGACAAGGCATGGTGTGGTGTAGGATTACAGAAAGAAATGGCAGGTGGGTTTGTGAGTGAAGGAGTGGGGGAGTGGGGAAGTAGTTAGATGTAAGATGTAGTTAGATGTAAATAAGATCACATTAATACCCATCGGCAGCCATTTTTGCAGAAAACATATTAAAATTGTGTAACAAGCATTTAGAGTTATTTTGAGGTGTTAAAATAGCTCAGAAAACAAAGATAGAGTAAAAATGTTTTTTTTTATTTCTGAGGTAGAGTTTTCTTTTAATTAAGTAGAAAGATTGTTGTGTAAGGTCTTGTTGTTTAGAGATTTAGCAAATTATGGTTGAGTCATTAGTGTATTGAACTAGGGTAGCATTTTTTGTAGTAGTATAATGGACATTAATGAATATGTTGAAAATTATGGGGCCTAGTATAGATCCTTTGGGACACCAATTCTTACTGGCAAGAAGGTGGAGAAATCATTTTTTCCATTTCACTGTTTGTGCTCAGTTTGAGAGGTAGCTGTGGATCCACTTCAGTGAAGAGATGGTGAACCTTATGGATGAGAGTTTATGTAAGAGTTTCAGGTGGGAGACAATATCAATAGCTTTTGATAAATCTAGGAATAAGGTAGAGACTAGATATCCAGCATTTCTGTGGGTGGTGAGGTGCTGACAGTATGAACAGAACTCTGCAAAGCAGTAGTTATGCTGTGATGAGGACAGAAGTTGTGTTGGGTTGTTGACAGAAGCTGGTTATCTATTAGATAGTTGAGAACTTGGTATGAATACTTTTTTCTAATATTTTTGATAGGGGAAATAAAATGGCAATTGTTCTTTAGTTTAAAAGATCTATATTGATTCCACCTTTGTGCAGTTATTATAATGAATATTTTTTTTCCATAGCAAGGGGACTTTATTTTCAGACATAAATTGATTTATCAGAATTGATATTGGATATGCAACAGCCTCAGTTGCTATTTTAAGATATTTGCCGCAGATTATCAGAGGCAACTGTAGTAGGCTTTAATTTTTTTTTTTTTAATATTTTTTGATGCATCTTTGAGAAATGGTCAGAAAAATAAATGTTGAAGGAGGTCATTTGATTGAGTAGGGAGCTCAAGAGCTCAATTAGTCACCTGGCTGGTTAATGACTGCACTGTCTGTGTAAAGTGGGTATTGACTTGGTTGACTTTAGTATCATGTGTGTTTAATGTCAGTTGTGTAAGTTGTCCTGGATTTAACAGTTTATTAAAGGACAACCGTGCCCTCAGACTCAAAAAACATATTAATTTCATCATGGTTTGATGTTTCCTACATTTTAACAGCACTCTGAGACTATTTTGAGCTTTTTAGATATTTTTAGATGCAATTTCTGACTCTGACCACATGGGGTCTGGCATATTGAAAAAATTCAGACTGTTTACTTTGCCTCAAATAATGCATTCTGGGATACTTAGTCTCCAAAAAATTGCATCAGATCTGCCACGTTTTGCCTTAAGCTGCTGTCACTTAATTGACTTAACAGGCATTCACTACAGTCTTAAAATCCTTTTTCAATGACCACTTAAAACACAAGCAGTGCAAATGCTACAGAACAGAACTGAAAGGTGCATTTTCTAGCCCTTTCATCTTAGAAATGCTAAATTGCTTTCTTTTGTGAAGGCTGAAATCTAGCTCTTCAAGGAATCTCCCCTCCCACTTCACACCTACCTTCCCTAGCTGTCAAAGAGCCAAGGGTAATTTGACCGATTATCTGCATGTGATTGACAGCTGGTCACAGCAGGTGACCAGAGTAATGTACTGTTTGCTTGTCAGCCTTTTCCTCCTTACAGTGGGAGACTTTTTTTGTTGCACTACTCCTGTCAAATTTAAAACCAAGCTACATAGCACTGGCAATAATCCCTGCTTTGCAAAGCAGTCTGCCACTTATTTTCCCTTCCTGTTTAAATAGCTAATAAATGATGCACTATAAACTTGAAATATTTTAGACTTGCATGACAGCACCCACATGCTTTTTTGAGTCAATATTTAAAAAAAATTATGGCAGTGCATACATACACGCAGACACACGCACACAGACACACACACTGCTTTATTTCTACAATGATTTAGATTTTTACATTTTATAGCAGTGTACTAACCAAGCAGAGAAATCTGATTTAAAAGCAAGGATAAATTGATCCTGAAATACCTATGAACCTCAGCGCAAGAAATTAGGACAAAGCCATACATAGAAGTGGGACAAAGGCACAAACGGAAAAGCGCAGTCTGGGTCTGAACTGTCTGCAAACAGCTACAGTTAACTTTGAGTATGTGTCTACCTGTTTGAGCCAATATTCATTTTCCCCTGGAGAGCACTCTGCTTTGGCTTGTAAGCAGCCCCCCCCACCACCACACACACACACACACACACACACACACACACACACACACACACACATTCCACTTTCTCTTATTCCCTTCTGTTAGCAAATAGTATCCGCCATAACTCATCAAGCATTAAACATAACTGGGGAAATATAAACCCTGGATCAAAATGAAAATAAGTAGGCTAAGCTAAAAGTGCAGCTGCAAAAGGGAAGCACGTGGCACCCTTACAAACAGAAAAAGATTAACTCCACTAATGTGCAATTAAAAACTTGGGAGGACACAAAATCAGGGCTAGGGAGGCATAGAAACAGAGACAAATTACATTTAGGATACACTATTAAGAAGTAATAAGACTTACCTTACTTATGAAGTAGCAAAACGCTGGTGAAGAAGTGCTTCACATGAACAGAGTCGACCAGATTTGCTAACACAGAAAAGGAGTTCCACACAGCACCTAGTCCATTTATTAGGTTAACAGTGGGCTGGGAAAGGCAGTGTTGACATCACAATGTGGGAGGATCACAGGGATTCTGTACAGCATGCAAATAAGGCAGTGTTTACGTCACTTTGGGGGAGGAAACCTCCCAGGATCTTCAGCAAGAGCTATGGCAGATGTGACATCATTATTTAAGAGACGACTAGACAGTTTTCATCTTGGTTTTAAAAATGAAAGTCAAACAGTACGGAAAAGTATGAAGCCTAAGCAGTAAAAGAGAATAGTGGATTTTTTTTTAAAGCTGCGGTTATGTTTTTGTTGAGGCTGTATCACATAACAGGATTTTAGGGAGACATCAGGTAGAGATATTTGATTTGATATCCCGTTGTTTTCCTTTAACTGAGGCCCAGAAAAATTTTGTACGAGTGTGTATGTTTTAATTGGCTGAGTAATAGGTTTACTTATCTGTGGCGATCATTTTTGTTTTTTTGTTGGGCTTCTTATTTGTCTATATTCTAGTAAAGAAGGAGTTGCTTTCTTTTTTGTCCAGCCCATCTGTGCTTTGTCTCTTTGTTTTAGAGCAGGGTTGGCTTTGACTCCTTTTATTCTGTAAGGCGGAAGATCTTGCTGAACTCAGAGACAGCATCATCTAAAGGGAGAGTTTTTTAGTGACTCCAAGTTAAGGGGATGTATTAATACATGTCTTCGTGAAAAGCAGTGTGAGGATAGGTGAAGGCTGCCAGCCTAGCCAGATAGAATTTTGTAGATAATTCTGTCATTTGTAAATATTAATGTAAGCCATAGGCTTGTTCTCTTAAATGTGAAAAGGCTGCATTGGATATTGAACTACAAAAATGTAATGACAGTGCACTCTGCTGTAAGAAGGCTAAGTCAAGCATTTCAGGACTGTCTTTGATGTCACAATTCGGAGCCAATATGTCTAGTGGGAGGCATCCTGCCTATATTTTTAAGACCAGAGTTAATGGCTAGAATTTGCATGTATAAATGTATTTTATTGCTCTGGTTTCTGACCAGGTGTAAAGAATGTAAATGTAGTTTCTGTTACCCTGGGAACACCAACGAAGTGTGAAGAATGATGTCATGTGAAGCAGCTCTGTGTTATTAAATTAAAGAGAGAGAATCAGAGAGCTCTGAGCATTTTGTCTTGAGAACATCCAACATCACCAGCACTGCTTTGATCTATATGTAAGTTATTTAGAATTGTGTTTTCTCTTAGACATAGCTAGGAAATAGGAAGATTAGACTAGTTTGTTTTCCTTTGATGTCAGAACTTTTCTTCAGTATTATTTTAAGCATTTCTCTGTGATCTCAGAACTCTTGACTAGCACTGTGTAGCAAGAAGTATTGTCTTGTGTTTTTATTATTTATTATTAAATATTTTAAACTTTCAACTGTGGCTGTTTTGTGCAGAGATAATTTAAGCTCTAAGAGTGCATTGCATGTATATAGTGATGCTGTACCAAGTCACTCCAAATAAGTCTTGACTGTTAGGTGACACTTACCATTTGGATAATAATATTGCACAGTAATAATTGGACACCCTTTTAAGGGCCTTTGAGTAGCTGGTAAATATTAGTGGGTGGTGGCAGCTGGTACTACCTTTTAGACTGGGCAGAAAAGAGGCACAGCTGGAGAACCTGTGCCAGCCTTCCTCAGGAGTATATGTGTGGTTGTATAAACTCTTATCTCAAAGTGTGTGTGTGTCAGCTACTTGGGCAGGGACACGCAGCACTGGTTGGACAGAGAGGGTGCTGGAGGTTTTACCTTGCCCACTAGCCTGAGATCTAGACCCTATAGCTATGCCAGTGGGGAGTCTCATTGGGGACCTGGAGAGAAAGGGAGAAACCAGCCCCAGACTGACTGTAATCTCTGTATGCTCTGAAGGGAAATTGTACTTTACTGTGTGTGTATTTAATATCATTTCCCTATATGGACGCTCCTCACTGGTGTTAGTGGTGAGGAGTGAGGCTCCTTGATTGCTGGGCCAGTGCACAGGCATCACAAGCAGTACATTTTCTTAACAGGCTGCTATTTATTTTTGGGGCTGTTGCTTTGGTACCTTATAGTATATATTGGTAATTGATTACTTAAGCTGTCTGATGGGATGATTATATTATTTGGAGAGCTTGTTAGGTTGTTAGGATAAAACTGAGGGTTGATCGTCTGGCTGTGACTTTGTTATTCCTAGCTGGCCTGGTAATAAGTTGGGTGAACTTGTACAGATGTATATTATTGGCTGGATTTTGGGATTGTATGGTTTGCCAGTTTATACTAACATTACCCAGTATTATGGTTTCAGTGTTTTGTTATTGTTACTTGTGCATACATACTGATTGTGATTGCCTTGTGAGTGGTTAGTATTAGCATTAGCATGCTTAACAGTATTCATGAGTTAGAAAAAATTGGCAGGGTGCAGGGGAGCAACATCTAGTGTGTTTTTGAAGAAAATAGCGTCACCTCCAACTTTTTGTTGGCTCTGTCTAATCAGATAATGTTATAGCCTGGCAGGGCAATTTCTTCATATTTTTGTTTTCTAACAGAGACAGATTTCTGTGGCAGCTAAGATGTCTGGAGTGTATACTGCTATCCAAGTATGTATTTTCTGGAGATTTTTGTAAATACTTCCTAAGAAGCTGCGAATATGCAGTCAGGTAACTGAATATGCTGAGTTGGGCCAGGGTTTGGGTGGATGTCACCACTAAGTTTTATGGTTATAAAGGTATGCTGGTACAGGTTGAGGCAATTGTGCTTTATTTTATGTCTAATACCCAATCTGTGAGTAAATGGCTGTTGCTTTGGATAATTGTACTTGGACAGCAGAATATATGAGTACTGACACAGATTGGATGTGTTTGGGAGAGGAAGTACAGAATTATTTTGCTTGGAGGTCACAAGCTTCATGTTTGCTAGGGCTGCAGCATATTACACCTGCTTCTGCCTCACTTGAGCTGCTTCTGAAGTCAGGTCCTCTGATGACTCCTTGCTCAGTACCTTCTCCACTGCTCTGGTCTTCCCTACTTGTACTAGTTAATACCTGGTATATATATATACAATTGCATTAAACTGAATGCTAAAAACTGTAGTATTTGATTTCTTTTGGAAAACATAAATTATCCACAATATTCAGTACAGAAAGTTGACCCTTACTTAGCTTAAAGGTAGTCAGGGCCTGGGCATTTGGGTCATTAGTTACCGCTCTTTCATCATCATGCGACAACTGTAATCAGGAAACCCTTCTACTTAGCACAACTAATATCCAAAGGTAGTTCATCCAGATCCAAAGATGTTATTACTAACCTTTATTCAGCACTGATCAGACCCATTGTAGAATACAATGCTCCATCTGGTATGTAACTCATTAACATCTATGGGGTGTGGATTGTCACACCTCTAGCAGCCTACACACATTCTTGCATTCCAGACCAAATTCTGAAAAATCAACTTCAAATCATAAGACAAACAAATGTAAATATTTTGTAAACAATAAAAGTTATTAAAATAAACAAATATCAATGTTATATCTCTGGGTATTCTTTACAGTAATAGTCAGTGTAGTCATAGTCTTTCCATAAATACTATATTACAATGATCATAAACCCAGAATGATATTTTTTGACAAACATTAACTAACAAATTAGTTTATTGAGATATTTACAGGAATATGAAAACATATTCTTGATTTTATAATTTGGTATACAAATAACTCTGAATATCTCTCAAGAAGTGCAACTTAGAGTACAAATATCAATGACACTTTCTTCAGCAACATTTAAGGTTTCCCTATTTGATTTTTGAAGTATTAAGTACATATGTAAATATTGATTATTTTCATAATTACTAATAAACAACCAGCAGTATCTCCAACATAGTGTTACATATGTGGACAGTGGCAATGAATTTTCCTGGACACCATTATGGCATTTCACACCGTATCCCTCAAAATCATGGTGGTGTCTCAGTTATGAAAATATGAAAATAATTAGGAAATTTTGAATAGTAAGTGGCAATGACTAATTTCTCTACTGCAGGTCATCTTAGATTAACAATTTTAGCATCATTTCATTAAACACACCTTGCT
Organism: Protopterus annectens; assembly: GCF_019279795.1. Taxonomy (NCBI): domain Eukaryota; kingdom Metazoa; phylum Chordata; order Ceratodontiformes; family Protopteridae; genus Protopterus; species Protopterus annectens. The sequence goes on from NC_056728.1 coordinate 926,538,436, forward strand.
CTTTCTAATACTATCTATTATTAGATAAATAGTTAAAGACGCCAGATCTGCAAAAGGTCTGGAAACCATATGGGTGTTAACTGGAAATATACAAAAAGATGCTATAAGCTTGAATGAGATATCTCACTCAACATATTTTTAAATAAATTAGAACAATATGCCTTTGTCGTCCCCCCCGCATTATTTTTGGTTTTGTCCAGATTTCTTGAGCAAAGCATTTGAGATGTATGCCACTGGGGACATTACTCAGGTTGCGCCTTAAGAGTAGGGCTCTCATCACTCAGTGGAAAGGCAGGTTTGGAGCCAAATAGTGAGGCTGTGGGAAATGGATGGGTTTGATGGGGGTATAGTGCCATGCCACAGGTACAGCTGTGACAGATGCTGCAAAAGAAGGTAACAAAAATGGATAGAAAAAAAATATCAAAACAGTTATAAGAAAAGCATAATAACAGAGAGAGAAAAAAAGTATAGTTTGCCTGTGTCTGATGATCATTCTTACATGCACCTACTGTTATACTGCTCCACTGATATGCATTGTTATACTACATGTTATACTCCTACACTGATATGCACTGTTATATTACATGTTATACTACTCCACTGATATCTACTGTTATACTACATGTTATACTACTCCACTGATATGCACCGTTATACTACATGTTATAGTACTCCACTGATATGCATCGTTTTACTATATGTTATACTACTCCACTGATATGCACTGTTATACTGCGTGTTATACTACTCCACTGATATGCACTGTTATACTACTCCACTGATATGCACTGTTGTACTACATGTTATACTACTCCACTGATATGCAAAGTTGTACTACTCCACCGATATGCACCATTATACTACATGTTATACTACTACACTGATATGTACTGTTATAGTACTCCTCCACTGATATAAACTGTTATACTATGTGTTATATTACTCCACTGATATGCACTGTTATACTACATGTTATACTACTCCACTGATATGCACTGTTATACTATGTGTTATCCTACTCCACTGATATGCACTGTTATACTACGTGTTATACTACTCCACTGATATGCACTGTTATACTACATGTTATACTACTGCACTGATATGCACTATTGTACTACTCCACTGATATGTACTGTTGTACTATGTGTTATACTACTCCACTGATATGCACTGTTATACTGCATGATATGCTACTCGACTGATATGCACTATTGTACTACGTGTTATACTCCTCCACTGGTATGCACTGTTATACTACGTGTTATCCTATTCCACTGATATGCACTGTTATACTACGTGTTATACTCCTCCACTGGTATGCACTGTTATACTACGTGTTATCCTACTCCACTGATATGCACTGTTGTACTACCTGCTATACTATTACACTGATATGCACTGTTATACTACATGTTATACTACTCCACTGATATGCACAGTTGTACTACATGTTATAATACTCCACTGATATTCACTGTTATACTACATGTTCTCTTCCCCTAGCAGCTCCACCCCCTTCACTGGCCTACTCTACAACCCAATTTGACCTGTTTATCCAAACCTATAAGCCTCACCATGACTAGCCCAGGCAGGCCAATACACCTTAAAGTAATCCTCTGGCCTGTATGTCTTACCTCTCTACTAATATCTTACAGCTTAAGCTACTATGAAGCCGTAAGCTTTACTAGATTTCAACACCCTACAAGGCAAACGAGCTCATTCTCTCTTACAGCTTGTCACACCCATATTAACATAACATCATCATCATCCTACCTTCTTCCACAGTTTTACAGATTATCCCATACTAAATATTTCCAAATTAAAAAGGAATACACTATATTCTTTAAAGTCTTCAAACTTAAATATAATATTCAACTAGGTCTACTTCAACACAGTGACATTCATCCAAACCCAGGTCCTTACACTACCACTACTGACTCCTCATCAGCCAATAGTTCACCTTCTAACAACCCCACCAACACCCTAAACTCTCTCTTGATGGCCATCTTAACATACACAGCTTAAACAATAAAATTACACAACTTCATGCCCTATTAGACACCTATTCTTTTGACATTTTATGCCTAACTGAAACTTGGCTCAAACCCACAACTAAAGACAACAATATAATTCCACAAGGGTATAACATACTCCGACTTGACCGTCTAAATAAAAAGGGTGGTGGGGTTGCTTTACTGTTTAAATCTGAATTGAACATCACCTTAATAGACATTCATCCACCATCACCTTCAAATCTCGAGATTTTAACCACCAATCTCCAAATAAATGCTAATAAATCCATATACATTATTTGCTCATATATCCCCCCAGGAAATAACATTAACACTCTTGAAAATACCCTTTGCTGGCTCTCATTGACCCTCCCACAGGAAACCATACTCCTTGGTGATTTTAATATTGACTGGAATGGTTGTAGCGCTCCCAAACCTACTACTCATATAAACCTATTTGGCTTTCACCAAACCATGTCATTCCCTACCAGGACCCACAAACCTAGCAAGAAACAAACTACCTTAGATTGGATAGTAGTTAACAGCAACGCCCTCGATTACAAAACCGGCATACTTCCCAATGAAATTAGTGACCATTCCCTTACCTTCATAACTAGAAAGAAGACCACCATTCCCAATGAAACAATATTTAGAACAACCCAGAACAAAAAAATTCAACCCAGTGAACTTCCAAGCAGAGCACAAAGCATGCAACTGATCACCCCTAAAATGCCTGCCGCTTGATGAAGCAGTCTCTTTCTTTAACAATAAATTTCTGCAAATCCTTGATAACCATGCTCCCTCATGTACTGTCAGAACTAAAAATAAACCTGCTCCCTGGCTCTCTAATGAGACTAGGCACAGCATTAGACTGAGAAATAAAATCTGGTCCAAATGGAGGAAATCAAAAAACCCAATAGATCACCTAAACTTTAGACAGCTTCGAAATTCCACAAAAAGAGCTATAGTCCTTGACAAAAAAAAACTACAACCACAAACTCCAACAATCCCGGCAGCAAAACCCACAAACATTCTGGTCAGGAATCAACAAACTGCTGCATCCAAGTCACTCCAAAAGCCCTACGCCCTCTAACCTAACTCAAAGCCCTCCAAACATAATTGCTGACACTTTTAATAACTTTTTCTCTGAAACTGTCCAATCCCTAGCTAACACCTTACCACCTGCCACCACCACAGAATCTCCTCCACTAACCAATCTACCCCAAACTTTTCATCTCCAGCCCATTCCCACATCCCTCATTCACACTCTACTTCTTAAACTAAAACCATGTACACCATCAGCTGATCTCCTCCCAGCTGAATACCTGCAAATTGCAGCAGGAGTACTAGCCTACCCAGTCTCCATCCTAATAAATAGATCCATTACTGAATCCTACATCCCATCTCTTTGGAAGATCTCACATATCATCCCCTTGCATAAGGGAGGCAACTCAAATGAACTCGCAAACTTCCGCCCTGTAGCCCTTCTCTCACCCCTACCAAAAGTTATGGAGAGATGTATTCACCATCAACTACTTTATCACCTCCTTGAAAATAACCTAATAACCTATTAGTGGACTGCCAACATGGTTTCAGGCCTTTCCACAGCACTACCATTGCACTCCTATCCTTTACTGACTGCATTAATAAAAACAGAAATAATAACCTGCTCTCTTCAGCCCTCTTTTTAGACCTCTCCAAGGCATTTGATATGGTGAACCACCAATTACTATCAAACATTCTCAAATCTCTTTCAGTTGATACTCAAGCAGTTAAATGGTTTCATTCATACCTTGAAAACAGACAACAAGCAGTGCACTGGGAGAACAACTTATCCTCCCAGCTCCCAATAACTCTTGGAGTCCCACAAGGATCTATTTTGGGTCCACTCCTATTTAGTATTTTCATTAATGATCTGAAAACCTCCCTTCCCCAAACCACCTGCATACAATATGCCAAAAATTCATCTCTAATCTGTGCTACTTCCTCTCCAACTGAACTCCAAAACAGGACACAAACTGTATTCACCTTAGTGGAAAAATGGTTCCACCAACGGTGTCTCCTCTTGAACCCACCAAAAAAAACCCCAAAACTACTAGTGTTTACACCTACACATAAGACCCCTCCACTCAATCTCTTACTTATCTCTAATAATGGCACTGTCATCACTCCCGACACTACCACTAAACTCCTAGGTGTAACTATAGATAATAACCTCAACTTTGACACACACATTAACCTAACTATTAAATCTGTAAATAGAAAACTTGGTTTCCTGTATAAACTCAAACCATTTCTCACAGCCTCTGCCAAGATTACTATTGCTCAAACTCACCTGATTACAACCCTTCTCTATGCCTCCCCCACATATACAAAGATAACCAAAAGCAATTTAAATAAACTGGCAACTTCTTACAACAACATAGCCAGATTTGCCACAGGTACCCCATTTAGAACCCACCACTATCAAAATCTGAAACTACTAGGATGGCTGGAAATACAAAATCAACTACTCTATCAGCAACTCACCTTTATCCACAAAATCTTACACCACCCCACTAATAACCCTATACTCAGTAACCTCCTCAATTCTTATCAAAACCTTCCAACCCTACGTTCCGCAAATAGATTACAAGTAGCCACCTTAAAATATAAAAACAAATCAGGGGAATGTCTGTTTTCTAACTCTGTTGGTAAAACATGGGACAAACTCCCAACTGAACTAACTTCTACCACATCCACCCACCTTTTCAGAAACCAATTAAAATTTTTCTTAAAATCCCATTGGCTTTGCCCATACACCAAGCCTGACTGATACTATCTTCCCTTGCCTTTAGCTTTTTTGACATCAATTCTTCTACTTCTTCTACCTTTCTTTGTCTCTCTCTTCTAAAAATATAAATAATTTGCTCTCTTCATACCCTTCATTACTGTGTCAATTTCCTCGACACAACATACTAACTAATGCTTATACTTATCTATGATAAATGTTGCGCCAAATGACTGAAACAAAAATCTTCATAGTGTTACCCTATCTGCTTATTGCTGCTGAAATAACAAGTTGTACATGAATGTATAGTTATCTAATTGTTTTTGAATGTATAGTTATCTATCTTCATAGTGTTACCCTATTTGCTTACTACTGCTGAAAATCAACTGTACATGATTGTATAGTTATCAAATTGTATCCTGAATGTATAGGTATCTTTTTGCATTTTGTATAAACTGTTTCTTTTCCCTGAGCTTTTCTCCTCGGGCCTCTATTGAAAATGGACATATATCCAATTAGACTAGCCCGGTCAACAAATGTAAAATAAAAATAAATGTAAAATAAATAAATAATAAATAAATGTTATACTTCTCCACTGATATGCACTGTTATATTACATGTTATACTACTCCACTGATATGCACTGTTATACTACATGGTATACTGCTCCACTGATATGCACTGTTATACTACATGTTATACTACTCCACTGATATGCACTGTTATATTACATGTTATACTACTCCACTGATATGCACTGTTGTACTACGTGTTATACTACTCGACTGATATGCACTGTTATACTACATGTTATACTACTCCACTGATATGCACTGTTATACTACATGTTATACTACTCCACTGATATGCACTGTTATACTACATGTTATACTACTCCACTGATATGCACTGTTATACTACATGTTATACTACTCCACTGATATGCACTGCTGTACTACGTGCTATAATACTCCACTGATATGCACTGTTATACTACATGTTATACTACTCCACTGATATGCACTGTTGTACTACATATTATACTACTCCACTGATGTGCCCTGTTATACTACATGTCTACATGTTATACTACTCCACTGATATGCACTGTTGTACTACGTGTTATACTACTTCACTGATATGCACTGCTATACTACATGTTATACTACTACACTGATATGCACTGTTATATTACATGTTATACTACTCCACTGATATGCACTGTTATACTACATGTTATACTGCTCCACTGATATGCACTGTTGTACTACGTGTTATACTACTTCACTGATATGCACTGTTATACTACATGTTATACTACTCCACTGATATGCACTGTTATACTACATGTTATACTACTCCACTGATATGCACTGTTATACTACATGTTATTCTACTCCACTGATATGCACTGTTGTACTACGTGCTATAATACTCCACTGATATGCACTGTTATACTACATGTTATACTACTCCACTGATATGCACTGTTGTACTACATATTATACTACTCCACTGATGTGCCCTGTTATACTACATGTTATACTACTCCACTGATATGCACTGTTGTACTACGTGTTATACTACTTCACTGATATGCACTGTTATACTACATGTTATACTACTCCACTGATATGCACTGTTATATTACATGTTATACTACTCCACTGATATGCACTGTTATACTACATGTTATACTACTCCACTGATATGCACTGCTATACTACATGTTATACTACTCCACTGATATGCACTATTATATTATGTGTTATTCTACTTCTCCACTGATATGCACTGTTATACTACTCCACTGATATGCCAGGATGGATAATGTTGACTAGGTATAAAAACTCAGATATCCCTATTGGATGATGTACATACTGGTGTGCAGTGGCAGTTTTCCCATGGGCAAGGTTTAGGAGGAGAGGGGTTAATGTTACACCTGCAGGATGGTGATGAGTTGCTAGGCAACCACTGTAATGCAGTTTGATATGCACCAAGGAACAGAAAAGAGGTAGTGCACAATTACCAGTTGTATGCCAGGTGGAGGTGGCACTGGCTGGGACATAAGAATGGGTGAGACAAGGTCAAGATGCTAAAATGCAGATGCCCTGTCATTTGTCCTTCTGGCCTCTGCCAGCATCCACCGGGCATGGCTGTTGCAGCATGTGGCAGTGGATCTGCTGGCCAGGCATACCAAGCTGGGGATCTCCCTTTAAATAAAAAATGTAATTATCTCTGTAAAGTGTGCACGTGTGTTGACAAGGCATCACACATATGTGCATATGGCTGTACTTAAAACTGTGACAAAGATGTGACAGAGGTAACATGCCATAACACTAGATAATTCAGTGTTATTCTGATACAAGCAATTAATAAATAACGTGACAGTACTCATACTCATCCCTGAATATGGAGAGATGTTCCATTCTCCTCTGCTCCAGGAGTTCATTCTCTGGTATCTGCACTGAAAAACAAGAATAACAAATGTAAAAACATATCCGTTAAATGTCCTGTAAGGTCCATTAAACTATATGGAAAATTACATGCCAGTGACCACTCCTGCATATTCACTGTACATTTCAGGAACACTTTTTTCTGGCCTCTTCTTCTCATTAGCTAGAAAGTCCAGGATGGCGCTTCCTCATAGTTCTGAAATGATCATGAACAAATTTCAACAGAATCAGGAACACATTTAAAATATTAGTACTATTAATCTGAGCATTGACAGAATAAGAGAATGTGAATTAATATACTTTTTTTGAAGTAAGAGAAGTCTATAACTCTAAGTATAGTCATTGTTAATTAAATGTGATGCACCACCATTTTTCCAAAAGTCTCCAGTTTAGGAGGGATTAAGAGATTAGTGTAGTGATGTCAGCAGCAGCATTCACCACCATGGTATAACTGTGCACCCATAACAGTCCCCATGCAGATGTCTCCAGAGGTCTCTGCACATAAAGTTCAGAAAGACTTGACATTCTTTGGAGCCCTTACCATCCTTAGTGCTCTCAGAAGCCATGGCCATTCAGTTGGTCATAACCCAGAGAAAAATGGTAGCCCTGTCATGGTCATGCTTGTTGTTGCTGTCAACATGTGATGCACATCTTAAGGCACTTCATTAGAACAAGCCAGTCATGCTACCACAATTACACTATGCAAAAATACGTGGCGTGGCACAATGGTGCTAAGGTGGCAACAACAGTATGTAATCAGTGTACATGCATTACACTTCCTACACACATTACCATTTTTGCTCTTCAGCACATCTATGGACCATAATACCACAATAATCCTCCTTACATCCCCTCCAGGGTCATTGACCAGCCCACACATGCTCACTGTGCTTCTCAGGTACACATGTGATTGTGCACAAAATTGACCAAGTCTTGTAGTGCAGCATAGGGGGATTGTGCAATGAAATGAAAGTGCAAGTCAGAAACATTTGCTTGAAACAGGGGCATTAACATAACGACCATGGTCTCAATTTTGGCCATTGGTATGCTCATCAAGTTATGGAATATTTCAAGAGAGTAAAATGCAGTCCTATCTCCTAAGGCAAAGATGAAAGTCAATAAGCTGTGCAAGCATAAAGAGAGGCAAGTGAACGGGAACTGGTATTTTTTTCATTTTTCCTTTACTTCATATGCTTTATTTGTGTGCTGTCTGAGGAACTACCTGAAACTTTGATAGTGTAGGAGTAAGCTAATTGATGTAAGTGAGAATGGTGTATATTGTGTGGAGAACTGTAAACAAGGGAAGGGTTTAATGTAATGAAAGGAAAAGTGGAGGTGATGTAATGTGACAAGTTCTGTATATAACATTAAGGCTTGTTTCCTTTTATACTATGCAAGAAACATAGGCCCAGGCATACAATAGTGATGGTGTGTCCCACTCATTGTTGCCATGGAAGTCTTGGGAAGTGTTCTGGAACTAGCCATACCCAACAGAACCAAGATGCTCTCCTCCAAAAAAAGGAAGCCAAACTGGTGGTCCCCTACCATTAATAAACTCTACAAAAGAAGGAAGAAACTGTTGCAGAAAAAGGTGAAGTCCCAAGACTGGAAAATCTCCCTTATTAGCCTCAACAAAAAGTTGAGATCCCTCATCAAAACCTCTAAAGCCAGCTATGAAGGCAGAATTGCAGCAGACACTAAAAACAACTTCAAAGCCATCTATAGTTATATCAAGAATCTCCACAGCAATACCCAGGTTTGCTCTGAGTTACTACAGAAAGGTGCCTCCTATACTGAGTCAACAGATATTGCCAACATACTGGCTGACAGATTCAGTGCCAGCTTTACTCCTCTCTCACCCCTTAAAGGACCAATCACAATACTGGAGGAATGCCAGGCACCCAGCATTACTGCAGCACAGGTTAAAGCTGCATTGTCCAAGGCCAAGAATACAGCTACCATGGGACCCAACAATATCCCTGGATGTGTTCTACATGAACTACAAAGTGAACTGGCACCACATCTGTGTGCCCTGTTCAATCACAGCCTCACCTCAGGGTTTGGCCCTACTGAATGGTGCACTGCTACAGTCATCCCTCTCCATAAAGGGGGAGCGACTACAGACCTTGAGAATTATCACCTGATTAGCCTGACGAGTCTGATATGTAAAGCTATGGAACCCATCATCATTGACCTAATTAACAATTAACAAGGATATAGGGAATCTCCAAACTCTAGATCCCATGCAATTTGGCTTTGTGAAAGGTAGATCATGCCTTCTCAACCTGGTTGACTTCTTTGAGTCAGTCACCAGAGCTGTGAATGAGGGCAAGGCAGTTCATACAGCCTACCTCAAGCTGGCGAAGGCCTTTGATACCATTCCCCACTCAGGAATTATTGATAAACTCACCAAACTAGGCATTAACCCCTATATCACTAGGTGGGTTGCAAATTGGCTCACAGATAGAACCCACAGTGTGAAAGTAGCGGACTCCAAGTCAGACTGCCGACCAGCCATGAGTCCCACAGGGATCGGTCCTGGGTCCTCTCTTGTCTGCCATCTACTTCTCAGAAGTCCAGGCCAACATGGAAGGACTCTGCCTGACCACGTTCACAGACGACTGCAAGCTGGGAGCCATTATTAACTCCCCAAGTGATGTAGACATCCTACAGAAAGGCCTCACTGAGACCAATGACTGGTGTCGAAAACCATGGCCGTAAGCTTAATGCCAATAAATGTGTTATTCCCACTAATTACCACATCGATGGGAGATCACTGAGCACTGAAGGCATTATAAGAGATTTAGTGACATAGATTGACAGCAGCCTCGTCCTCGACCACCACATTGCCACTGTGGTCAGAAAGTTCTTCTATGTGGCACATCTCATTACCAAGGGTTTTGCATCCAGGAAGAAAGTGGTCATCATCTCTCTCTACTCTTCCCTCATTAGGCCAATCATTGAGTATAATACCCCATTTGACATGTACCTCACTAGACACATGCAACAGCTAGAAACGCCACAAAAGTACCTCACAAAGAGGATCCTAGGCCTTAAACACATGTCCTACATGAACAGACTCAAAAAAACTCAGCTATTCTCTGTCTCATATTGTCTACTAAGAGGCGATCTCTGCTTGACTTGCAAAGCCATGTCTGACCCAGCTCTGTTAGAAATGCTACATCTAAAGAAATCCCAATCCCTCCGCACCACAATCTCCAGAGACCTCAACCTCATTACCACAATCAACAGAACATGCTGGAGGGACAGGTTCCTCACCCAGAGACTGCCCATGATCTGGAATAGACTTCCTATACATGTCAAGCAGAGAACCGCACTGTCCCTCTTCAAGAGAAATCTTGATGAGTGGATGGGAAATAAAAAATTTACCCCGGGGATCACTCCAGTGGCTCTACTTGATAGAGGCACTGGGAACTAACATGGAGTGGCACGATACCAGGGCACTTCTATGGCCTAGGCTTATAAAGGCTCCAGGGCCATTAGCCTAGTACACACCTATGAACCTATGTTTGATGGTAAGTACCTCACATATGTTGCAGGATATGCTGATGTGCCCTAAAAGGAAGGAAGGGAGGGTTATTTGTGTTATTTGCATAGTAAACTGTGTGAGCTCAACCAGAGGAGTGCATGGAGTGGACCTTGTATTCTGCATCTGCCCATGGCATGATTGTGTGAGTCATTTGTCCATGTGCCTTTTAAAATCAACCCTCCTATGGACTGCAGTAGTGGGGAAGAGTGTTAGTGCAGTAGTAGTTAAATGGAGGGAGGGCCTAGTAAGAATGAGCAAATTTGCTGTTATGTTATTGATGTACTTGACCAGCTGTCATGTCTGCTTCAGAGCTCACCAAGGGGAAGTTTGTTCTGTGGCTTTCATAGCACTTTTGTATCTGTCCCTCTGTGTTTTATGTCTGTATTGTACTTGCTTTATTTTTGGTGGGGATGGGAGAAGGTTTCCACATTAACCCACTTAGTAAAACATACATGAGTACTGAATTCACTTCCTGTTAGATATCCTGTCATGGACTCAAGCCCACACAGACAGATATTCAGAGAGAGACACATACACACACACACACACACACACACACACACACACACACACACACACACACACACACAAACTACTGTTAAGTGACTTTTAGCAGCTGAGCATGCTGTGGGGCTGGACACACTGTACTTGACAAGCACAACGTATGTCAGAGGCAGAGCTGAAGGTTTGTAGAACAGTCTTGACATGCTCACAGATTATTTCAGAGGCAGAGAGACTGTCAAACACAGGCAGTCAAATCCCCTGCTGGCCCTATAGTACTTACAATGTTTTGGGGAGTACTAAGATTCATTTCAACATACTTGTAACCTTCCATAGTTTATAAAGAGATTGTATATTTGTCACTGTGGCCCATGGACATACAGAAGTTATGAGCTGTCTCAGATACATCAGTGTGCTAACAATGTTTCAAGCTTAGTGTAATATGACCCCAAGGCTTATGTCAGGGCAACACCCAATTACAGAAGCCACAATTGACTGCCACACAGATGGCATCTGAACATGTGGGCAGTCCTCATTATATCTGGCACATAATAAGGATATAGCCTATACAGAGCACTTTAGTGTGTTGCTGAGTGATGTATAGTGCTTGTGACATGCCACCAGTCTAAAGAAATATTTCTTTGAAATTCCAGTTGTCATGCCTGAAGGTAACTTTCCTCAAAAGAGTACATCTTCCCAGAGAGAATGACATCCTACTGCTGGCCCTCAGGGAGCATGGTCAGCAGATGGCCTGCCGCGAGAGGACTTACCCAGCTTTCCATGTGCATGCATGGCTGGTCCTTATAGAGGAGATAAATGCAATCTGTGTTCAGAACTCAGCAAGTTTGTAGAACAGTCTTGACATGTTCACAGAGGCACTCAGTAAGGAAAACCCACCTAGCAAAGGAGTTGGAGGGCCATAGATGGGAGACTACAAGCAAAGTTACCATCAACAGATGTGGTGGAATCTGCTGGCTTTCCTGTCTAGAGGGTTCAGACAGCTCAGGAGTCCACAGCAGAGTGCTGGACAACAGTGCTGTATTGTACCTGGCACCTCAAATTCTATTAGTGATGTACCAGATCAGTATGTTTGAACAAATATTAATGCCGCATTAGTTATCTACTTTAAGGTCCATTCAAGTAACAATCATTGCTTCTTTGCTTTGGCAGGAACATCAGGCTTAGAAGTGTAGAGGCAGTCTGTGCAAAGAATGTTAACTATATTTTTCCGGAAGACTCTATTAAATAGAAATAGTCATTAGACTGCAGATATTAAAGTGTTCGATCTTATACTGGGTATTACTTATGTGTTTTCACAGGTGCTGCATTATTAGGTTTCTCCAGCACACATATGTCTGCCTCATGTTAAAGAACTGACTGGGAGTAATGATGATGGCAGCCAAATCCCAGCACAGTCAGGGGCACAGGGTCAGTAGTAGACATTGGCAATGTGATGGCAACATCTTCACCCCCTTCCACGGACAGAACACCTGTGCCTCTGTAAAGCACCACTCAGAGTCAGGATTCCACCGAAGGACAGGATGAGACCAATACCTCAGCCCAGGAGGTGGTCTCATCTTTGGCAAAAGAGTCAGCCTTGATTGCCATCAGCTCCATTGATTGTGCAGAGGACAGCAGTGGTCAGTATGCTAGTGGCCAAGCATTCTTTGGGCATCACTTCCACCTGAGCCACAGCTCAGCTCAGTGGCTCACTACAACCACTTCTCAATATTTACACTGTGCCAATAAAGGAATAGGAAGTAACCACTGCAGCCATAGTTGAACTGGTCAAGGTAGTCTGTGTAATGACCTGCAGAAGTACTGGGATAGATGTGCGCATTGTGTAGGGAGTCTGTACACTTCAGCTGCCTGTGTGCAACTGCCCAAAAAGGCCAATGTTCCTCCGAAAGACAGTCCACCTTTGCCACCTCCAAAAAGACTATTGTTCTTCCATGGCCAATCCACCTTCACCTCTAGTGAGGAAGCTCACCAAGGGATGAGGACTGTGCAGTTTCACCAACCCTACACAGCCATCCAGGGATGAGGGCATTACAAGGTATTATGGACAAAAAGGTGGATTGGGTATCTGCACAGATATCACTCATAGCACATCCTACAATTCTTGCTCATGGTGAACTCCATCCTCTGTATGATCTCGATCTTGGCTGTGTCCTTCTCAGGAGAGGGTGACCCCTTGGACAAGGATATTTAGGTCAGTACTTACATTTCTTACGGGTCCATCATACCCACCACAGTGCTGCGACACGTGATGGAGCTGTTGCTATACATACACACACACATACACACACACACACACACACACACACACACACACACACACACACACACACACACACACTCACACACATGCACGCGCACGCATGCATGCATATGCATGCATGCAAACACACACACACACACACACACACACACACACACACACACACACACACACACACACACACACACAAACCATCACTACCTATCTTCTGTCTCGACAATGGATGCAGATCAATTCCCAATGGGAGCCCCTCTATGAGGCCATGCACTGAACATATTTCACTGGGTACCAGTCAATAGTGTGCACTAATTCTACCAATATTTCTGGGACTTTCATCCACCACATCCTCTAATATAAATAAACCAACAGTTGAATGGCTTAAACGTGATATTCATTTTCATGTTAATAATATTAATAGTGTTGGTTCTGATGACAAGGAGACATATGCAATGAAAATTGCTAGACTGGACAAAATGTTAATGAAACATAGAACATTAAGTATTGAAAATGCTTACTTACAAGAATGTTTAGAGAGGGAAATAGTCCCTAAAGGCTTAAGGGTTTTCAAATTTCCAAACAATGTTTATATTGGGTCCCACTTTCATGAATGTTTGCTTAAGGTTTTTAATAACTGTGGGTTAGAAGTTATTAAGTTAATTATAGAAGAAAATAGTAAACAAATGGAATTGGGGGAAGCAATTGCAACATTGGATGCATGTATTACTACTGATTTAATTCATGGTATCAAGGAGGAAAATGATAGATACTTTTCAATGAGAAAGAACATAGACATAAAGTGTGAGGAAGTGATACAGCGAAAGTTGGGAAAATTGAAAAGGGATGTAGCAGAATATGAAAATCATACAAGTTATCCCAAACCTAACACTCAGACTAACTACAATACACGTAAGGGGAGGATGAACAATAATAGAAGGAATGTACAATATACTAATAGACAAGGGCCAAGAGAGGAATACAGATGGAACACAGTATGTTACGACACAGATTTTCCCCCCTTACAAAATAAGGAAAATATTCAGGAAGTTAATAACTATCATGGAGAAAATTTTCAGAAATGGGGGGGGGGGAGATGGCAGGGGAGATTTCAATAAATACCCCGAGCCCTGTTGACACTCACATTTTTCCTGATGATATAGAGAGCAACACTGTCAAGCACACCTATGATAATTTTACTATATACAATTTTAGTTCACTTACATTAAATCCAAACCATTTTTCATTATTAAGTAAAGGATTAAAGTATATACCTAACAGTAAAGGGGATTTTACTCGTACAATTTTGGATGTTAAGTTATTTACAAGAAAGATCAACTTGGAAGTAATGGCCTCTAAGATGGGCTTCAATAGAGAGCAAGGGGGTGAAAATTCACTGAGGAGAAAGTCTATTTATAACCCACCATTATACCCTCAGATTAAAAACTTCGAAAACATTATGGTTGATTTGGTAAGGACTAAACATAATGGAAGTTGGGTGCATTATAACTTAAGTAAGGAAGAGAATGAAATTTTAAAGGAATTGAGTAGCAATGCATCCTTGAGGGTTATGAAACCAGACAAGGGCGGAGGGATAGTCATTATGGACAAGATTTTGTACGAAGGCAAGATGAATACTATCTTAAGAGATGAAATGAAATATACAGGGGTATCAGTAAATGAAATTAATGTAGCTTACCATAGGATAGATTCCATCCTACAAGATCTTTTGATAGAAAAGACAATTGATGAAAAAAATTTCAAATATTTAGAAGTTAAGAAACCGAGGATTCCTACCATATTCGGAATACCGAAAATTCACAAGGATATGGCAAATCCACCCCTCAGACCAATTGTCTCAGCTGAGGGCTCCAAAACTGTCCCCCTAGCCAAGTTTGTAGATTTTAAGACTAAACATATCTGGGTCAATAACAAGTTAATTCTCAAGGATTCTTGGGATTTTTTGGGGGAACTAAAACAGGACAAGTTCAGAGATGACATTAGGTTTATTACTATAGATGTTATTGATTTGTTTGGAAGCATACCACATGTTGAAGGTATGAATTCATTTGAAGAGTCCGTGTTCGAAGATGACTTTTTGAGTCTCAATGACAAGGTAGCAAGTGTGGTATTAATGGACACAGTGTTAAAATATAATTTTATTATGTTTGATTGTGAATATTACAAGCAGAAGACAGGGGTGTCCATGGGGGCCGCTTGTGCTCCCACATACGCGAATATCGTACTTTCCAAATGGGAAGAGCAATTCATCATTAACTGCAAGTTCAAGGAACTTTGGACATTATATCATAGGTTCTTGGACGATATTGTCATTTTTTGGATTGGGAGTGAGGCAAGTTTTCTGGAATTTATGGAATATATAAATCATACTACTAAGTTTCTGAAGTTTACCTATACTATTAGCACTGAATCCCTGAAATACCTTGACATAGAAATATACAAAAGGGCTGGAAAATTTGAGAGTAAGGTATATAGAAAGGAGACCTACGTCAACTCCTACTTACATTACAATAGTGCCCACCCCTTACATAGTAAGAAGAACATTGTCAAAGGACAATTTGTAAGGGGTTCTCGAATGACATCAAACGACTTAGACTTCCAGGAAGAATGTAAGACATTACACAATATGTTCAGAGAACGTGGATATCCAGAGGAGTTTATCAACAAGTTAAGAAGTGAAGTAGAAGAAGGAAGACCAGGTAGGTTTGAACCGATACTTGGCAAGGGGAATAAGCCTAAATTAGGGTCGGGGTATAACTCAGGAATAAATAGTAAGAAGAATGATCAAGACAGTTATAGGAGAAGTTTAGTTATAGAATATAATAGTTCCAATACTAAGTTAAGCTATTTTTTCAAAAAAGAATGGAAAAAGTTTAGCATTCTAACGGACATAGAAGAGATACCTAGAATGGAACCCAAGATAGTATTCAAAAATCCACCTAGTGTAGGTAAAATTTTAGAAAGAGGAAATAAAATGGTTAGGGACAGTAACACTAGGAGGTGGGGGACATACAAATGCGGAAGATGCCATCAATGCCCATACATAATCAACAAGGCAGAAATATATATAGACAGCAGAAAGAGAAGGATTAAAAGTAGTACTTACTATAATTGTGACAGTAGGGGAGTTGTTTATATAGCAATTTGTCAGACATGTCAGTCGTTCTACGTGGGTAAGACTGAGAGATGTTTGAAACGTAGAATATACGAACACAATTATGACATCTTAAAAGCTAAAAACACTAATGCACTATATAAACATAGTAATGTATGCCCTGAAGCTAAATATGAATTTTTTGTGTTGGACCAAGTTAAGCCTGACAATAGGGGAGGACTGTGGGAGGAAATCCTGGAAAATAAGGAACTATGGTGGCAGGTGTACTTGGATTCCAACAATAGTCCAGGAATCAATGAATTTCTAACTATAACACCCCTATTAAAAATTAGAGCTAACAAATTATAGAGTAGTGCGGATTCTGGACACTAGAGGGCATTAATATATGATGGCTTTCCAAGTTCTTTTCACCAAAACAAAAGTCATGCATTCATTACTAATACATAAATTTTTTTTTTAAATAGACTTTTTAAATAGATTTTTTACGATTGTACATTTATTTATTTATATTTATATTTAAACAATCAATTCTATTAGTATTTACAGTGAAATGTCAGTTTTTAATTCTTTTTCAACATATGTTTTTAATATAAAAGCACAAAGCACTTTAATGATAAAGGCATTTATATTAATGATTTAGAAGTTTGGATTGGTGTGTTTGAATGAGTATGGCACGATATAGGACCAATGAAATAGATATCAATTAATTCATTTAGTATTTAAAAGAGTGTTAAAGTTTATTACATTGTCTGATGAAGTCTTAACGACGAAAACGCAGTTTCTCTAATGTGTATGTAAGAGCGTTTATTGTACTGTTGATTCGCTGGTTTGGAGACCAGCAAGCAGCGTGGATATTTTAACCTTGTGGAATAAAATTGTCTTGGATCACTTTACAGCGGACTCTGGCACTTTTTTGGACTTATTAGTTTTTATCTGGTGCTTACACTCGTTTTTCTTTGGTTCGTGGTTGAAGGAGGAGAGACCGCTTGTTTCGTGACCCGGAAGGATGAGTGTTACCGTGCAGGAGGAAGCAGGCCAAACAAGAAGGCTTATAGGTCAGTTAACAGAGCTGATCGACCTATTAACTCCCTTATGCACTAACCTTGTAGTCGGTAGCAAACGTTCTATGGACTGGGCCGAAGGAGCCGAGGAGCCAGAAGGACACAGGGGGAAGCGGAAGAGAGATCTTATTGGCGACGATTGTGGAGCCAGCGTTCTTCACGAAGGGACTAACTTCAACCCTAACATCACCCCTGGGATATTATTAGATGTATCCAACGACGAGGAAACAAGGAACATTAACGAAAGGGAAAAGGGTGCCATTCCTAAGAGAAATGCAAACCCGACGATAAGTTTGCAAGGTACTGTTCACTCACAAGCCTCTAATATAAAAAAACCAACAGTTGAATGGCTTAAACGTGATATTCATTTTTATGTTAATAATACAAATAGTGTTGGTTCTGATGACAAGGAGACATATGCAATGAAAATTGCTAGACTGGACAAAATGTTAATGAAACATAGAACATTAAGTATTGAAAATGCTTACTTACAAGAATGTTTAGAGAGGGAAATAGTCCCTAAAGGCTTAAGGGTTTTCAAATTTCCAAACAATGTTTATATTGGGTCCCACTTTCATGAATGTTTGCTTAAAGTTTTTAATAACTGTGGGTTAGAAGTTATTAAGTTAATTATAGAAGAAAACAGTAGTAAACAAATGAATTGGGGGAAGCAATTGCAACATTGGATGCATGTATTACTACTGATTTAATTCATGGTATCAAGGAGGAAAATGATAGATACTTTTCAATGAGAAAGAACATAGACATAAAGTGTGAGGAAGTGATACAGCGAAAGTTGGGAAAATTGAAAAGGGATGTAGCAGAATATGAAAATCATACAAGTTATCCCAAACCTAACACTCAGACTAACTACAATACACGTAAGGGGAGGATGAACAATAATAGAAGGAATGTACAATATACTAATAGACAAGGGCCAAGAGAGGAATACAGATGGAACACAGTATGTTACGACACAGATTTTCCCCCCTTACAAAATAAGGAAAATATTCAGGAAGTTAATAACTATCATGGAGAAAATTTTCAGAAATGGGGGGGGGGGAGATGGCAGGGGAGATTTCAATAAATACCCCGAGCCCTGTTGACACTCACATTTTTCCTGATGATATAGAGAGCAACACTGTCAAGCACACCTATGATAATTTTACTATATACAATTTTAGTTCACTTACATTAAATCCAAACCATTTTTCATTATTAAGTAAAGGATTAAAGTATATACCTAACAGTAAAGGGGATTTTACTCGTACAATTTTGGATGTTAAGTTATTTACAAGAAAGATCAACTTGGAAGTAATGGCCTCTAAGATGGGCTTCAATAGAGAGCAAGGGGGTGAAAATTCACTGAGGAGAAAGTCTATTTATAACCCACCATTATACCCTCAGATTAAAAACTTCGAAAACATTATGGTTGATTTGGTAAGGACTAAACATAATGGAAGTTGGGTGCATTATAACTTAAGTAAGGAAGAGAATGAAATTTTAAAGGAATTGAGTAGTAATGCATCCTTGAGGGTTATGAAACCAGACAAGGGCGGAGGGATAGTCATTATGGACAAGATTTTGTACGAAGGCAAGATGAATACTATCTTAAGAGATGAAATGAAATATACAGGGGTATCAGTAAATGAAATTAATGTAGCTTACCATAGGATAGATTCCATCCTACAAGATCTTTTGATAGAAAAGACAATTGATGAAAAAATTTTCAAATATTTAGAAGTTAAGAAACCGAGGATTCCTACCATATTCGGAATACCAAAAATTCACAAGGATATGGCAAATCCACCCCTCAGACCAATTGTCTCAGTTGAGGGCTCCAAAACTGTCCCCCTAGCCAAGTTTGTAGATTTTAAGACCAAACATATCTGGGTCAATAACAAGTTAATTCTCAAGGATTCTTGGGATTTTTTGGGGGAACTAAAACAGGACAAGTTCAGAGATGACATTAGGTTTATTACTATAGATGTTATTGATTTGTTTGGAAGCATACCACATGTTGAAGGTATGAATTCATTTGAAGAGTCCGTGTTTGAAGATGACTTTTTGAGTCTCAATGACAAGGTAGCAAGTGTGGTATTAATGGACACAGTGTTAAAATATAATTTTATTATGTTTGATTGTGAATATTACAAGCAGAAGACAGGGGTGTCCATGGGGGCCGCTTGTGCTCCCACATACGCGAATATCGTACTTTCCAAATGGGAAGAGCAATTCATCATTAACTGCAAGTTCAAGGAACTTTGGACATTATATTACAGGTTCTTGGACGATATTGTTATTTTTTGGATTGGGAGTGAGGCAAGTTTTCTGGAATTTATGGAATATATAAATCATACTACTAAGTTTCTGAAGTTTACCTATACTATTAGCACTGAATCCCTGAAATACCTTGACATAGAAATATACAAAAGGGCTGGAAAATTTGAGAGTAAGGTATATAGAAAGGAGACCTACGTCAACTCCTACTTACATTACAATAGTGCCCACCCCTTACATAGTAAGAAGAACATTGTCAAAGGACAATTTGTAAGGGGTTCTCGAATGACATCAAACGACTTAGACTTCCAGGAAGAATGTAAGACATTACACAATATGTTCAGAGAACGTGGATATCCAGAGGAGTTTATCAACAAGTTAAGAAGTGAAGTAGAAGAAGGAAGACCAGGTAGGTTTGAACCGATACTTGGCAAGGGGAATAAGCCTAAATTAGGGTTGGGGTATAACTCAGGAATAAATAGTAAGAAGAATGATCAAGATAGTTATAGGAGAAGTTTAGTTATAGAATATAATAGTTCCAATACTAAGTTAAGCTATTTTTTCAAAAAAGAATGGAAAAAGTTTAGCATTCTAACGGACATAGAAGAGATACCTAGAATGGAACCCAAGATAGTATTCAAAAATGCACCTAGTGTAGGTAAAATTTTAGAAAGAGGAAATAAAATGGTTAGGGACAGTAACACTAGGAGG